>NC_056432.1:1651970-1949470 GCF_018296145.1 Oncorhynchus tshawytscha
CTTCTCTCCAAGTTTGACTTCCTGACAGACAGGATGGGATCTGGCCTGGACCCTGGGTAGAACCCCTAACCATCCCACTAACCTGCTGTACATACAGCTAGACGGAACAACACAGATGTTGATCTGGTGACCTAATGTACATGAACTGTATGTATGAAAGCTTCATGTAACCACGTTGTTTCAGCGTGTTGTTGTTTACGCATGTTGTTTCAGCATGTTGTTGTTTACGCATGTTGTTTCAGCGTGTTGTTGTTTCAGCATGTTGTTGTTTACGCATGTTGTTTCAGCGTGTTGTTGTTTCAGCGTGTTGTTGTTTCAGCATTTGTTGTTTCAGTTTACGCATGTTGTTTCAGCGTGTTGTTGTTTCAGCATGTTGTTGTTTCACGCATGTTGTTTCAGCGTGTTGTTGTTTCAGCGTGTTGTTGTTTACGCATGTTGTTTCAGCATGTTGTTGTTTACGCATGTTGTTTCAGCGTGTTGTTGTTTCAGCATGTTGTTGTTTACGCATGTTGTTTCAGCGTGTTGTTGTTTCAGCATGTTGTTGTTTCAGCGTGTTGTTGTTTCAGCATGTTGTTGTTTCAGCGTGTTGTTGTTTCTGTCAGAACAAGGGGGTAGAGCAGCATGTCAGAACAAGGGGGTAGAGCAGCAGGAATACAGCTAAGATGTTTGGACTGTGATGTCGTTACGATGCCCTGACCTGTGTAAGCCCCTTCTGTTTGGACTGACTAGTGGACTCTTCCCACCCTTCCCCTCTCACAGATACCCTGGTGAAGGCTACATGCCCAGATGCACTGCTTTTAGTATTTTCAAAGTCAAGTTCCATTGTCCTCCAAGAGTTGCTCACACAAGCACTGGGCAGTTTCCTTTACTATGTTCCTACTTACACAGTGTGTTTTTTCCATACATTTCTACGCATTGGCCAAACATTAATGTTTTTATTTAAGTCGTACGGCCCAGTACATCACTGGGGCTTCCTGCCATCCAGGACCTCCATACCAGGAGTGTGAACAGCTTCTACCCTCAAGCCATACGACCCCCCTCAGGTCTTGTTTTTTATCATCATGGTCTTAACAGGCTTGATTGTCACGACTTCTACCGAAGTCAGCCCCTCTCCTGGTTCGTTCGGCGATCGATGTCACCGGCTTTCTAGCCATCACCACTCCATTTCTCATATATCCATTTGTCTTGTCTTGTTCCATACACATCTGGTGTTCATATATCCATTTGTCTTGTCTTGTTCCATACACACCTGGTTTTCATATATCCATTCGTCTTGTCTTGTTCCATACACACCTGGTTTTCATATATCCATTTGTCTTGTCTTGTTCCATACACACCTGGTGTTCATATATCCATTTGTCTTGTCTTGTTCCATACACACCTGGTGTTCATATATCCATTTGTCTTGTCTTGTTCCATACACACCTGGTTTTCATATATCCATTTGTCTTGTCTTGTTCCATACACACCTGGTTTTCATATATCCATTTGTCTTGTCTTGTTCCATACACACCTGGTTTTCATATATCCATTTGTCTTGTCTTGTTCCATACACACCTGGTGTTCATATATCCATTTGTCTTGTCTTGTTCCATACACACCTGGTGTTCATATATCCATTTGTCTTGTCTTGTTCCATACACACCTGGTTTTCATATATCCATTTGTCTTGTCTTGTTCCATACACACCTGGTTTTCATATATCCATTTGTCTTGTTTTCATATTTACTTGTATTTAACCCTGTTTCCCATCATGTTTTGTGCGTAATTGTTTTCATGTTATGTGGTGTTAGTTTACGCGCTTTACAAAAATAAAAGTGTGCCTGTTCTTTATATCTGCTCTCCTGCACCTGACCTCCAATACACCATCCTGACTTCATCTCCATTACACCATCCTGACTCCACCTCCATTACACCATCCTGACTCTAATACACCATCCTGACTCCACCTCCATTACACCATCCTGACTCCACCTCTAATACACCATCCTGACTCCACCTCCATTACACCATCCTGACTCCACCTCTAATACACCATCCTGACTTCACCTCCATTACACCATCCTGACTCCACCTCTAATACACCATCCTGACTCCACCTCCAATACACCACCCTGACTCCACCTCCATTACACCATCCTGACTCTAATACACCATCCTGACTCCACCTCTAATACACCATCCTGACTCCACCTCCAATACACCATCCTGACTCCACCTCCATTACACCATCCTGACTCCACCTCCATTACACCATCCTGACTCCACCTCTAATACACCATCCTGACTCCACCTCCATTACACCATCCTGACTCCACCTCCATTACACCATCCTGACTCTAATACACCATCCTGACTCCACCTCTAATACACCATCCTGACTCCACCTCCATTACACCATCCTGACTCCACCTCCATTACACCATCCTGACTCTAATACACCATCCTGACTCCACCTCCATTACACCATCCTGACTTCACTTCCATTACACCATCCTGACTCCACCTCTAATACACCATCCTGACTCCACCTCCAATACACCACCCTGACTCCACTTCTAATACACCATCCTGACTTCACCTCCATTACACCATCCTGACTCCACCTCCATTACACCATCCTGACTCCACCTCTAATACACCATCCTGACTCCACCTCCATTACACCATCCTGACTCCGCCTCTAATACACCATCCTGACTCCACCTCCATTACACCATCCTGACTCCACCTCCATTACACCATCCTGACTCCACCTCCATTACACCATCCCGACTCCACCTCCATTACACCATCCTGACTTCACCTCCATTACACCATCCTGACTTCACCTCTTAACAGGCCTGATTTATATCATACTTGTCTTAACAGGCCTGATTTATATCACAATGGTCTTAAAATGCCTGATTTATATCATAATGGTCTTAACAGGCCTGATTTATATCATACTTGTCTTAACAGGCCTGATTTTATGTGCACATGCATGCAATAAGGATGAAAATAATTAAAAGACACTGTTTCGTTTTGCTTATAATGACAGGGTGTGTCACTAGACAGATGTCTTGGCAGGAGAATCTCAAATGTACAACCTAACCATACCAAAAGACTGGCTGCCCTACTCCCTCTGTCGTTACATCTGGAGGCTTTAAGAATCATTTCTGAGCGTCATAAAGTGTTGGACTTGTGCTTAAAAATAGAAGGGAACATTTTCACACACACACACACACACACACACACACACACACACACACACACACACACACACACACACACACATATATACACACACACACACAAACACACTCACATACAGACACACACACACACACATACACGTACATATAGAAACACACACATACACACACTCACACGCACGCCCACGCGCACACACACACACACACACACACAAACACACTCACACACACACACACACACACACACACACACACACACACACACACACACACACACACACACACACACACTCACACTCACACTCACACTCACACACTCACACACACGCACACACGCACACACACGCACACACAGAAATGCAGGGTTGCACATTGTGTAAGAGAGCTGAAACTGAGCTCTTTTTAAACATCCACATAACACTTCCAACGAACGACATACCCCCTGGGAGAATGTATCAATCAGACAAAAGATGATGAAGAAGGAAGAGGGGATTGAGAGTTGTTTGGAGGGAAGGTAAGAGAGAGGGGGTTGAAGAGGGGGGAGAGAAAGGAGAGAGAGGATCACAGGGAGGTATAGAGAGAGGAACACAAGGCGGTATAGAGAGAGGAGAGAGAGGAACACAGGGAGGTATAGCGAGAGGAAGGTAGAGAGGATCACAGGGAGGTATAGAGAGAGGAGGGAGAGGAACACAGGGAGGTATAGAGAGAGGAGAGAGAGGTACACAGTGAGGTAGGGAGAGGAACACAGGGAGGTATAGAGAGAGGAGGGAGAGGAACACAGGGAGGTAGGGAGAGGAACACAGGGATGTATAGAGAGAGGAACACAGGGAGGTATAGAGAGAGGAGAGAGAGGAACACAGGGAGGTAGGGAGAGGAGAGAGAGGAACAGGGAGGTATAGAGAGAGGAGAGAGGAACACAGGGAGGTATAGAGAGAGGAAAGAAAGGAACACAGGGAGGTACAGAGAGAGGAGGAGAGAGAACACAGGGAGGTATAGAGAGGAGGTAGAGAGAGGAACACAGGGAGGTATAGAGAGAGGAGAGAGAGGAACACAGGGAGGTATAGAGAGAGGAGAGAGGAACACAGGGAGGTATAGAGAGAGGAGGGAGAGGAACACAGGGAGGTATAGAGAGAGGAGAGAGGAACACAGGGAGGTATAGAGAGAGGAAAGAGAGGAACACAGGGAGGTATAGAGAGAGGAGAGAGGAACACAGGGAGGTATAGAGAGAGGAACACAGGGAGGTATAGAGAGAGGGATAGAGGGAGGTATAGAGAGAGTATTTGAACCACTGGTTCCCTCCAACATGTGTTCTCTATCAGCATTTGTAAACAGTTTGCTGGTGTCTGTTTGTGCTGCTGGAAACAGAGTAAATAAAAAGCCAGGGCTCTGAGCAGGTGTCCTCTCCTCAGCTCAGCTACTCGCTGCTATACTATCAGCGCAGCAACGTCCTGCCCTGAGGGGGTTAGCCATGAGGGGGTTAGCCATGAGGGGGTTAGCCAAGATGGGGTTAGCCAAGATGGGGTTAGCCATGAGGGGTTAGCCATGAGGGGGTTAGCCATGAGGGGGTTAGCCATGAGGGGATTAGCCATGAGGGGATTAGCCATGAGGGGATTAGCCATGAGGGGGTTAGCCATGAGGGGTTAGCCATGAGGGGATTAGCCATGAGGGGATTAGCCATGAGGGGGTTAGCCATGAGGGGGTTAGCCATGAGGGGGTTAGCCATGAGGGGTTAGCCATGAGGGGATTAGCCATGAGGGGATTAGCCATGAGGGGTTAGCCCTGAGGGGTTAGCCATGAGGGGGTTAGCCATGAGGGGGTTAGTCATGAGGGGGTTAGCCATGAGGGGATTAACCATGAGGGGGTTAGCCATGAGGGGATTAACCATGAGGGGTTAGCCCTGAAGGGGTTATCCCTGAGGGGTTTAGCCAAGATGGGGTTAGCCCTGAGGGGGTTAGCCATGAGGGAGTTATCCATGAAGGAGGTAAGCCAAGAGGGGTTTAGCCCTGAAGTTAGCCATGAGGGGGTTAGCCAAAAGGTTAGCCATGGGGGTTAGCCATGCGGGGTTAGCCATGCGAATGTTAGCCATGAGGGGTTAGCCAAGAAGGAGTTAGCCATGGGGGTTAGCCATGAGAGTGTTAGCCATGAGGGGGTTAGCCATGAGAGTGTTAGCCATGAGGGGTTAGCCATGGGGGTTAGCCATGAGGGAGGTTAGCCAAGAGGGGTTAGCCCTGAAGTTAGCCATGAAAGATTTAGCCAAGAGGGGATCAGCCATGAGGGGGTTAGCCATGAAGGGGTTAGCCATGAAGGAGTTAGCCATGAGAGTGTTAGCCATGAGGGGGTTAGCCATGAGGGGGTTAGCCATGAGGGTTAGCCATGAGGGTGTTAGCCAAGAGGGGGTTAGCCATGAGGGGGTTAGCCATGAAGGGGTTAGCCATGAAGGGGTTTAGCCATGAGAGTGTTAGCCATGAAGGGTTTAGCCATGAAGGGGCTTAGCCATGAAGGGGTTAGCCATGAAGGGGTTAGCCATGAAGGGGTTTAGCCATGAGGGGTTTAGCCATGAAGGGTTTAGCCATGAGGGGTTTAGCCATGAGAGGGTTAAAGGGTAGAAAGCACAAGGTTTTACTCACCAAAGTAACAACACAGTGTGGTCAAAGAGTTAGTAACTTAGATCTGGTCACTAGATCACTATGGTAACCTCATTGACTCGCCCTCACTATGGTAACCTCACTGACTCTCCCTATATGACTATGATAACCTCACTGACTCTCCCTCACTAGATCACTATGGTAACGTCACTGACTCTCCCTCACTATACCACTATGATAACCTCACTGACTCTCCCTCACTATACCACTATGATAACCTCACTGACTCTCCCTCACTATACCACTATGATAACCTCACTGACTCTCCCTCACTATACCACTATGATAACCTCACTGACTCTCCCTCACTAGATCACTATGGTAACCTCACTGACTCTCCATCACTATGGTAACCTCACTGACTCACTATACCACTATGATAACCTCACTGACTCTCCCTCACTATACCACTATGATAACCTCACTGACTCTCCCTCACTAGATCACTATGGTAACCTCACTGACTCTCCCTCACTTTATCACTATGGTAACCTCACTGACTCTCCCTCACTATACCACTATGATAACCTCACGGACTCTCCCTCACTAGATCACTATGGTAACCTCACTGACTCTCCCTCACTATACCACTATGATAACCTCACTGACTCTCCCTCATTAGATCACTATGGTTATCTCACTGACTCTCCATCACTATGGTAACCTCACTGACTCTCACTATACCACTATGATAACCTCACTGACTCTCCCTCACTATACCACTATGATAACCTCACTGACTCTCCCTCACTAGATCACTATGGTAACGTCACTGACTCTCCCTGGTAACCTCACTGACTCTCCCTCACTATATCACTATGGTAACCTCACTGACTCTCCCTCACTATATCGCCATGGTATTCTCTCTGACTGTCCCTCACTATATCACCATGGTAACGTGATAAAGGATAAACCCAGTGAAGCTATGGCCTCTCCGATCTGAAGCGCCTGCTTTCAGAACTCAGCCTCCACTCTTTAACAATTGGTAAGTCTTGGCTGTCTCTCTTTGCTTTTGATCTGCTGGCGAGGTTTTTGTTTTAGTTGTGTTCTCCTGCCTGTGCTATCTGGTCTCAAGCTGTTGTAGGGCTCTGCTGCTTATGCAGACCGTAGGCTAGCTAGCTGCCTAGAATTTTATAAATTATATGTCCTCTTAAAACACGAATTATTTTTGTGATATTGAAATTTTAACAACATACTATTAGCCGCGTGGAGGTTAGCCGTCAGGAGGTTAACCGTGAGGGGGTTAGCCGTGAGGAGATAAGCCGTGAGGAAGTTAGCCGTGAGGAGATAAGCCGTGAGGGGGTTAGCCGTGAGGGGTTTAGCCATGAGGGCAGAACAACTGTGGCCCGGCACCAACAGGAAGCAGCTTGGTCAATCAGGCAGGCCGCTATAGCTCCCAGTTCCACCCGAGTAGCGGTTGACTGTGTCTCAAACAGCATCTTATTTCCTATGTAGTGCACTACATTTAACGTGCCATTTGGGAAGCAGCTGTTTCCTTGGTCCCTGCCGCTTCGCAGAACTACAGGCCAGTAAAGCACCGGCCACAAAATAAGTGGCTTGAACCCACAGGGCTGCTCCTGCTTCTCAATTGGTGTTTAAAAATGTATATTAAAACCTCCCTGGTGTTTCTACGTCCTACACATAGCCTGGGACTCATGCTCCCCTCTCTCTCTGGGTCTCTCCTGACTTCCTGAATTCCCTGACAGACATTATTTCTGTTTTAAGCTTCGTTTAGCATTTCCAAGAGCTGAAAAATGCAGCTCTGTAACAAAAGCATGATCAACTCCAACAGTATGGGGTGATACAGAGTGTTGTTCTGGACAGTGTCCACCAACAGTATGAGTGTTGTTCTGGACAGTGTTCACCAACAATATGAGTGTTGTTCTGGACAGTGTCCACCAACAGTATGGGGTGATACAGAGTGTTGTTCTGGACAGTGTCCACCAACAGTATGGGGTGATACAGAGTGTTGTTCTGGACAGTGTTCACCAACAGTATGGGGTGATACAGAGTGTTGTTCTGGACAGTGTCCACCAACAGTATGGGGTGATACAGAGTGCTGTTCTGGACAGTGTTCACCAACAGTATGGGGTGATACAGAGTGCTGTTCTGGACAGTGTTCACCAACAGTATGGGGTGATACAGAGTGTTGTTCTGGACAGTGTCCACCAACAGTATGGGGTGATACAGAGTGTTGTTCTGGACAGTGTCCACCAACAGTATGGGGTGATACAGAGTGTTGTTCTGGACAGTGTTCACCAACAGAATGAGTGTTGTTCTGGACAGTGTTTACCAACAGTATGAGTGTTGTTCTGGACAGTGTTTACCAACAGTATGAGTGTTGTTCTGGACAGTGTTTACCAACAGTATGAGTGTTGTTCTGGACAGTGTTCACCAACAGTATGAGTGTTGTTCTGGACAGTGTTCACCAACAGTATGAGTGTTGTTCTGGACAGTGTTCACTAACAGTATGAGTGTTGTTCTGGACAGTGTTCACCAACAGTATGGGGTGATACAGAGTGTTGTTCTGGACAGTGTTCACCAACAGTATGGGGTGATACAGTGTGTTGTTCTGGACTGTGACGTAGAAGTCCGTCACTGGCCGCGGGCAGCATTTGGTTCTTTAACGCACACACATATTCATCACTCCTCCCTGCGCCATTATACCATAAGTTAACAATGTGGGTCGACACACAATTTAACTTCTGTCTTGGTGCATGCATTTCACACTTGTCAATGTTCATATTTGAGAGATACAATAATTATTATACTTATCAATGTTGCGGATGAGCGCATTGTTTGTTTGTTCTGTTCCTCTCTCTCCATCTCTGTAGCTTCTGGGTATGCTGGAAAAGGACCCGAGCTAAGGGAATTGGGTTGGCTTTATAGTGCCTGTCCCAAATGGCTCATTAATGCATATGGGCATATTGAAAGATATTGTCAGTAATGATGTAATGTTGTAAATGTTATGTTGTGATATTGTTTAAAACCGTGTTGCAATGTATATCCTTTAGTATGTTTAGTTGATGGAAAATGTAGGTTTGTATTGTTAATTGATTAATTAATTAGGGTTAATTGTTCTGAGGGGAGGGGCTAGCCCTACAAAAGGAGCCTCTCTCCAGTCTCTAAGGGGGGATTTTTTGGATTGAGCTGTGGATGGGGCAGCATTGTTGTTAAGCTGTCCCATAAGGTAGACGTTGATGGCAGTACTGTTATTTTCTGTTCCGGAATCACTTGTAAATAAACACCTTTGCACAGAAGAACTTTTGCGGTTCCGCCATCTTTTTATTTTTATAGAGGTTAGGTTATCCAGTTTAGCCATCTGGCCTACTCTACGTGACATGGACAGTGTCCACCAACAGTATGGGGTGATACAGAGTGTTGTTCTGGACAGTGTCCACCAACAGTATGGGGTGATACAGAGTGTTGTTCTGGACAGTGTTCACCAACAGTATGGGGTGATACAGAGTGTTGTTCTGGACAGTGTCCACCAACAGTATGGGGTGATACAGAGTGTTGTTCTGGACAGTGTCCACCAACAGTATGGGGTGATACAGAGTGTTGTTCTGGACAGTGTTCACCAACAGTATGGGGTGATACAGAGTGTTGTTCTGGACAGTGTTCACCAACAATATGAGTGTTGTTCTGGACAGTGTTCACCAACAGTATGAGTGTTGTTCTGGACAGTGTTCACCAACAGTATGGGGTGATACAGAGTGTTGTTCTGGACAGTGTCCACCAACAGTATGGGGTGATACAGAGTGTTGTTCTGGACAGTGTTCACCAACAGTATGGGGTGATACAGAGTGTTGTTCTGGACAGTGTTCACCAACAGTATGGGGTGATACAGAGTGTTGTTCTGGACAGTGTTCACCAACAGTATGGGGTGATACAGAGTGTTGTTCTGGACAGTGTCCACCAACAGTATGGGGTGATACAGAGTGTTGTTCTGGACAGTGTTCACCAACAGTATGAGTGTTGTTCTGGACAGTGTCCACCAACAGTATGGGGTGATACAGAGTGTTGTTCTGGACAGTGTCCACCAACAGTATGGGGTGATACATAGTGTTGTTCTGGACAGTGTCCACCAACAGTATGGGGTGATACAGAGTGTTGTTCTGGACAGTGTCCACCAACAGTATGGGGTGATACAGAGTGTTGTTCTGGACAGTGTCCACCAACAGTATGGGGTGATACAGAGTGTTGTTCTGGACAGTGTCCACCAACAGTATGGGGTGATACAGAGTGTTGTTCTGGACAGTGTTCACCAACGGGGTGTCCATGTCATATGGTACATATCATATGGTAATGCTCTGCTTGAAAAAGACCTGGGACCTGCCCTTAAAACCATACTGTACAATATGGACTGGAGGAGGAACATATCCTTAAGTCACAGAAAGAAAGAGGGAGTACAGAGAGACAATAGAGAGAGAGATGGAAAGAGGAAAGAGAGTACAGCGATAGGAGAGACTTAGAGAGACCGAGAGAATAGAGATATTAGAGAGACAGAGAGATTAGAGAGACAGAGAGAATAGAGAGAATAGAGCGACAGAGGACAGAGCGAATAGAGAGACAGAAATAATAGAGAGAATAGAGAGACATAGCGAATAGAAAGACCGAGAGAATAGAGAGACAGAGGGAATAGAGAGAGAGAGAATAGAGATAGAGAATAGGGAGAGAGAGACAGAGAGACAGAGAAAACAGAGAGAATAGAGAGTATAGGGAGAGAGAGAATAGAGAGAGAGACATAGCGAATAGAGAGACAGAGAGAATAGAGAGAATAGAGAGAGAGAGAATAGAGAGACAGAGAGAATAGACAGAGAGAATAGGGAGAGAGAGAGACGGAGAGAATAGAGAGAGAGAGAATAGAGAGAGAGAATAGGGAGAGAGAGAGACAGAGAGACAGAGAGAATAGAGAGAATAGAGAGACAGAGAGAATAGAGAGAATAGAGAGAGAGAATAGAGAGAGAGAGAATAGAGAGAGAGAATAGGGAGAGAGACAGAGAGAATAGAGACAGAGAACAGAGAGAATAGAGAGTATAGAGAGAGAGAATAGGGAGAGAGACAGAGAGAACAGAGAGACAGAGAGAACAGAGAGACAGAGAGAATAGAGAGAGAGAATAGAGAGAGAGACAGAGAGAACAGAGAGAATAGAGTATAGAGAGAGAGATAGGAGAGAGTAGAGAAAGAGAGACCTGATGTTATCACCACTTAAAGGGACATTTCACTGCTGCTCTATTTCACTGTATGTCTATCAATGTGTTATTAACATATCATATGTGTCATAAACATCTAGAATTTCCTCACTACACACAAATAGGAGAGTTTCTGCATCTCACCGGTGGAAACGGCCCAGCTACATTGCCCGGTTTTAAGCAAACCACAATATCCAGAATTCATAGCGATTCCAGGACGTGTAGGACCGCCTCGTGTACATGTGAAAAATATGAACATGTAGGTAGCCAGCACTTTCAGACAGAACGGAACTGAGGTCTCAAATGATAGGGTTGTCATGATGCCGAACGTTGAAAAGTGATGCTATTCCATCCATTTCCAATCAGCCAAAAAATAAGTAAAGCTGAGGTAACATAGCTAAAGTTACCTCGCTAACTAGCAAACTACAGTTGTTTATCTAAACCAACATCTAGCTAGCTGGCTTTGATAATACGCTGGCTAGGCAATCCAAAGCATATCAATGTAATTAGGAAGTTGCTATCTGGCTATATGATTTGTAACTTTGCAAGTTAACATTAGCTTTGTTAGGTTACGTTAGCTAACCCCGTTAATTAACTACCGCAGAGGCTGACGTGACTGTGTTCTATATAGAGTCTGATTCTTTCAACATCTGCAGAGGCATCAACATCAAGATCAGCACTAGGGACTAGTATAAGTCACCATCCAAAATCTTACTGAAATCTCCGAAACTATTCTGACCCTTTACTTTGTTGAAGCACCTTTGGCAGCGATTACAGTCTTGAGTCTTCTTGGGTACGACACTACACGCTTGGCACACCTGTATTTGGGGAGTTTCTCCCATTCCTCTCTGCAGATCCTCTCAAGCTCTGTTTGGTTGGATGTGGAGCGATGCTACAAAACTATTTTCAGTTCTCTTCAGAGATGTTCGATCAGGACATTCAGAGACATTCAGAGACATTCAGAGACATTCAGAGACATTCAGAGACATTCAGAGACATTCAGAGACTTTCAGAGACATTCAGAGACATTCAGAGACATTCAGAGACATTCAGAGACTTTCAGAGACTTTCAGAGACATTCAGAGACATTCAGAGACATTCAGAGACTTTCAGAGACATTCAGAGACATTCAGAGACATTCAGAGACATTCAGAGACTTGTCTTGGCTCTGTGCTTAGGGTCGTTGTTCTGTTGAAAGGTGAACCTTCGCCCCAGTCTGAGGTCCTGAGTGCTCTGGAGCAGGTTTTCATCAAGGATCTCTCTGTACTTTGCTCTGTTCATCTTTGCCTGAATCGTGACTTGTCTCCCAGTCCCTGCCGCTGAAAAACATCCCCACAGCATGATGCTGCCACCACCATGCTTCACCGAAGGGGTGGTGCCAGGTTTCCTCCAGACGTGACGCTTGGCATTCAGCCAATGAGTTCAATCCTCCTCTGACACCGCCTGATGTAGAGGTCCTGGATGGCAGGACGCTGGTGTAGAGGCCCTGGATGGCAGGACGCTGGTGTAGAGGTCGTGGATGGCATGATGCTGGTGTAGAGGTCCTGGATGGCAGGACGCTGGTGTAGAGGTCCTGGATGGCAGGACGCTGGTGTAGAGGTCCTGGATGGCAGGACGCTGGTGTAGAGGTCCTGGATGGCAGGACGCTGGTGTAGAGGTCCTGGATGGCAGGATGCTGGTGTAGAGGTCTGGATGGCAGGACGCTGGTGTAGAGGTCCTGGATGGCAGGACGCTGGTGTAGAGGTCCTGGATGGCAGGACGCTGGTGTAGAGGTCCTGGATGGCAGGACGCTGGTGTAGAGGTCCTGGATGGCAGGATGCTGGTGTAGAGGTCCTGGATGGCAGGATGCTGGTGTAGAGGTCCTGGATGGCAGGACGCTTGGCCCCAGTGATGTACTGGGCCGTACCACTACCCTCTGTAGCGCCTTGGGGTTGTTTGCTGAGCAGTTGCCATGTCAGGCAGTGATACAACCGGTCGGGATGCTTTTGATTGTGCAGCTATAGAACCTTTTGGGGGATCTGAGGACCCATGCCAAATCTTTTTCAGTCTCCTGAGTGGGAATAGGCTTTGTCGTGCCCTTTTCACGACTGTCTTGGTGTGCTTGGACCATGTTAGTTTGTTGGTGATGTGGACACCAAGGAACTTGAAGCTCTCAACCTGCTCTACTGCAGCCCTGTCGATGAGAATGGGGGCGTGCTCGGTCCTCGTGTAGTTCACAATAATCTCCTTTGTCTTGATCATGTTGAGGGAGAGGTTGTTGTCCTTGCACCACACGGTCAGGTCTCAGACCTCCTTCCTATAGGTTGTCTCATCGTTGTCAGTGATCAGGCCTACCACTGTTGTGTCGTTGGCAAACTTAATGATGGTGTTGGAGTCGTGCCTGGCCGTGCAGTCATGAGTGAACAGGGAGTACAGGAGGGGACTGAGCACGCACCCCTGAGGGGCCCCCGTGTTTTTGCCTACCCTTACGGATGGTGGAGGCGACGAATTCTAACAAGACACCCAGATCTGCGCCCGCTGTATTCGTGGCTCTTTCTCATACAAATGATGTAAATTCTTTGTGTCCAACTCGTAAAAGACGAATGCCTCCTGTCAGAGTGTAGCCTTTACAAGCCAGGGGAAATGAGTCAACCTAGATATCCTGCAATGTCCTGGAAGATAGGAACATCGTTGAACAAGGACAACCATATCTACTCGCGTGATCTTGCAATCAGCGAAACACAAAGGTCACAAAAATTGCTACAAAACATGGCTCCAATAATTTTGTAATCAGACAGCAGGCTCAATTAACCAATGATGTCATTGGTTGAACTCATAATTATGTCTGAAACACCTGCTCAACACTCATCATTATGTAGGGAGACTGAAACACCTCTCATTATTATGTAGGGAGACTGGAACACCTCTCATCATTATGTAGGGAGACTGGAACACCTCTCATCACTATGTATGGAGACTGGAACACCTCTCATCATTATGTAGGGAGACTGGAACACCTCTCATCACTATGTAGGGGGACTGGAACACCCCATCATTATGTATGGAGACTGGAACACCTCTAATCACTATGTAGGGAGACTGGAACACCTCTCATCACTATGTAGGGGGACTGGAACACCCCATCATTATGTATGGAGACTGGAACACCTCTCATCACTATGTAGGGAGACTGGAACACCTGAAATAGTGTCTATTAGTGACGCTTCCCCTTAAGATGTCTTAAGGCTGTTATATGACCTGTAATAGCCTGTTTATTAACTGTTATAGCATGGCCGCTTGTTATGAGCAGCCCCGACAAAAGCCAGCCCTCTGAAGGGCCTGCATTCACTGCTGGGGGAGGGGGGGGTAGTCATGAACTACTAGAACCAAGTTGTCTCACTATCAATCATTTCAAACTAGACCTCTGTAAAGGACTGCAGCTCATGTAAACAGGCTGAGACGTTTCAGACGGTTCAAATGGTTCCTGAACCGTTCTGTCCTAATGAACATTACTCGCTGGCTCAGCTAGCTTTGCCTGGTAGGTGGCAGACGTTTCAGACGGTTCAAATGGTTCCTGAACCGTTCTGTCCTAATGAACATTACTCTCTGGCTCAGCTAGCTTTGCCTGGCAGGTGGCAGACGTTTCAGACGGTTCAAATGGTTCCTGAACCGTTCTGTCCTAATGAACATTACTCGCTGGCTCAGCTAGCTTTGCCTGGTAGGTGGCAGACGTTTCAGACGGTTCAAATGGTTCCTGAACCGTTCTGTCCTAATGAACATTACTCGCTGGCTCAGCTAGCTTTACCTGGTAGGTGGCAGACATTTCAGACGGTTCAAATGGTTCCTGAACCGTTCTGTCCTAATGAACATTACTCGCTGGCTCAGCTAGCTTTGCCTGGCAGGTGGCAGACATTTCAGACGGTTCAAATGGTTCCTGAATCGTTCTGTCCTAATGAACATTACTCGCTGGCTCAGCTAGCTTTGCCTGGCAGGTGGCAGACATTTCAGACGGTTCAAATGGTTCCTGAACCGTTCTGTCCTAATGAACATTACTCGCTGGCTCAGCTAGCTTTGCCTGGCAGGTGGCAGACATTTCAGACGGTTCAAATGGTTCCTGAATCGTTCTGTCCTAATGAACATTACTCGCTGGCTCAGCTAGCTTTGCCTGGTAGGTGGCAGACATTTCAGACGGTTCAAATGGTTCCTGAACCGTTCTGTCCTAATGAACATTACTCGCTGGCTCAGCTAGCTTTGCCTGGCAGGTGGCAGACATTTCAGACGGTTCAAATGGTTCCTGAATCGTTCTGTCCTAATGAACATTACTCGCTGGCTCAACTAGCTTTGCCTGGTAGGTGGCAGACATTTCAGACGGTTCAAATGGTTCCTGAACCGTTCTGTCCCAATGAACATTACTCGCTGGCTCAGCTAGCTTTGCCTGGCAGGTGGCAGACATTTCAGACGGTTCAAATGGTTCCTGAATCGTTCTGTCCTAATGAACATTACTCGCTGGCTCAACTAGCTTTGCCTGGTAGGTGGCAGACATTTCAGACGGTTCAAATGGTTCCTGAACCGTTCTGTCCCAATGAACATTACTCGCTGGCTCAGCTAGCTTTGCCTGGCAGGTGGCAGACATTTCAGACGGTTCAAATGGTTCCTGAATCGTTCTGTCCTAATGAACATTACTCGCTGGCTCAGCTAGCTTTGCCTGGCAGACATTTCCCGGTGTCCTGTGTAATTGCAGTTGACAAAGTATGCATCGTTTCTGTCCCAAAATGGCACTCTATTCTGTATGAAGTGCACTACTTTACCAGAGCCTATAGGGTGCCATTTGGGATGGGTCATTGCGGAGAATGAGCCTTTATCCTAACAGGTGCCATAACTTAGAGTCAGGGTTGAGATAAACACAGCTCTGAAGAAGTAGAGTAGAAACGATTTTAGGGGTTGAGAATAGAATGCCTATTAGATTAGTTGCCTAAATCCTAGCAGAAATTAGGGGTTGAGAATAGAATGCCTATTAGATTAGTCGCCTAAATCCTAGCAGAAATTAGGGGTTGAGAATAGAATGCCTATTAGATTAGTCGCCTAAATCCTAGCAGAAATTAGGGGTTGAGAATAGCGGAGCGGAGTTTGGCAGTATGTTGTAGAAACACAAATCAGTCAAACGTTGTCTCCGCTACAGATTTCAGACACCAAAGTGACCAGGGAGTTCATATCTGTTCCTCCCACTCCACTCCTACAATAATTTTTCACATTCTTCTGGCTTTCAAATTACTGGTGGGAAACAGGTTTTAAATTTAGCACCACATGTGGAGTAGTGCAGTGGTGTAACAGAAGGACTTGTTGCGGAACAAAGAACCTTCTCCAAAGAATGAAAAACCTGTCACGCCCTGGTCTTAGTATTTTGTGTTTATATATTTATTTGGTCATGCCAGGGTGTGACATGGGGTTATTTTGTGTTGTGTTGTGGTATTGGGGGTTTTAGTAGGTATTGGGATTGTGGCTGAGTAGGGGTGTCTAGCATAGTCTATGGCTGCCTGAGGTTCTCAATCAGAGTCAGGTGATTCTCGTTGTCTCTGATTGGGTACCATATTTAGGTAGCCTGGGTTTCACTGTGTGTTTGTGGGCGATTGTACCTGTCTTTGTGTTTGCACCAGATAGGGCTGTTTCGGTTTTCTTTATTTCATTTCGTTAGTTTTGTAGTTTCTGTATGAATAGGTTTTCCTTCATTAAAATATATCATGAATCATCATCACGCTGCATTTTGGTCCGATCCTTGTTCTACCTCTTGGTCAGAGGAGGAGATAGAAGAGAGCCGTTACAAAACCAAGATTATGGTCTTGTTCATTTCACCAGACACTTGTAAACCTCGTAGCAGTATTTGAAGTGTTGAGATGAATGAATCGTCTTTTGGGCTGTCATAGGAAAAGCATTTTCATAGAATTGGTTTCCTAAAAGCCTTTCGTTACCAAAGTAGTAGACCTACTATAAATCTCTCCACAATCCAGCCACAGCCATGAAGGAGAACAATTATAAAATACATGTTGAATGGTTCTGTGGTGCGAACAGATGGAATTCGTCAGAATAAGCACTTTGCTCTGCTACGAATGACGTGAATCATCGAGAAGAATAACAAATGACTTAAGCAAGGGCTTTCGGAAAACCTCCTCTGATTGAAAAACAGATTTAAATTAACTGCTATGCGTTGTAAATCAACTATTAAATTAAAACTTGAGATGAATAGGTCTTTAGCAAACAGGCAAATAGCCGAATCAATCAACAGGCCCAGGCTATCATTACACCAAAGTCAATCTACTAACCAGTCAGCACACCCTTTTCTTATCTACATACAGTACCATTCAAAAGTTAGGACACACCTACTCATTCAAGGGTTTTTCTTTATTTTTACTATTTTCTACATTCTAGAATAAAAGTGAAGACATCAAAACTATGAAATAACACATATGGAATCATGTAGTAACCAAAAAGTGTTAAATATAAAATATATTTGGATTTGTTTAAGATTCTTCAAAGTAGCCACTCTTTGCCTTGATGACAGTTTTGAGGAATCTAAAATCTATTTAGATTTGTTTTTGCTTACTGCATGATTCCATATGTGTTATTTCATAGTGTTGATGTCTTCACTATTATTCTACAATGTAGAGAGTAGTACAAATAAAGAAAACCCCTTGAATGAGCAGTGTCCAAAGGTTTGACTGGTACTGTATATATACACAGTATTGTTTATCCACAATAGTATTGAAGACATCTGCAAAAAGGCTCAAATCTAAATGAGGTTTAGCTGAAATTCAACCAAGGTCACTGAAATAAAGATCATGTAAAACAGCTTTTTCACAGTTTTTCAAGTTCCTCTTTGTGATGTCACAAGGCTTAGATTTTTGTATTGTCACATCTGGGAAACGGTCACTAATGTCTTGGGCGAAGACACCAGCAGAAACATATTTCTCTGGCGTATTTGTTAGAATAATACCAATCAGAGTTGACTTTAAAGGATCTTTAGGGTTGGGCCATGTAAACTTAGTCACTAGTTGGGTTAGGTTTAGATCATTACACATGTCGTTTAGATTTTCTGAAGCCTGCATTTCCCAATCACAATTTAGGTCACGCAGTATAATAACTTCTGACTTTGTAAAAGAAGTCAACAAACTAGTTATAGCTTTCATATTATGCATACCTGACCCAGATTGCGATTTATAATGGACCGTTTTTTAATTGTGTGATGATGGGGATGCAGGGTTGTGTTCCAAACTAAACAACTTGTGTGCTTGCTCTAGTTCCTCAACGACACAGCTAGGAGAACTACAAACAGTATCTTACAGTTGAAGAGTCTTCTTTGAGTTATAAAAGTGCATTGAAATAACTTAGGAACTGTGTACACTCTGGAGGTGTGTGGCCACTTGGAGAAACCAGTTAGTCCTCTCACTCAAACCCTTGTAATGTTTTTGTCTTATGTTGCACCTATCCAGAATTGTCTTATCATGTTACTGAATGTATTCAGAATATTTTCAGATTTTGTTATCAACAACTGTAGTGCAAAAAAATAAATAAAAAATGAACAGTGTAATGTTTGAATGTCAGGTGAATGTGTGGTAACTTTCCCATAAATCTCCAAACTGTTCCCTTTTAATTGCTACAATGGTTATGCCTTTCCATATTTCTTCTGTGAGAAACATTTCAGTGTAACCCTATCTATAGTTCATTCGGAATGTATTGATTTTTCCACATTTTGTTACGTTACAAGCTTATTCTAAAATTGACTAAATACATATTTTCTTCATCAATCTACACACAATACCCCATAATGACAAAGCAAAAACAGGTTTTTAGATATTTTAGAAAATTTATAAAAAATAAAAAGACTGAAATATGACATTTACATAAGTATTCAGACCCTTTACTCAGTACTTTGTTGAAACACCTTTGGCAGCGATTACAGCCTGGAGTCTTCTTGGGTGACGCTACAAGGTTGGCACACCTGTATTTGGGGAGTTTCTCCCATTATTCTCCGCAGATCTTCTCAAGCTCTGTCAGGTTGGATGGGAGGCGTTACTGCACAGCTATTTTCAGGTCTCTCCAGAGATGTTAGATCGGGTTCAAGTCCAGGCTCTGGCTAGGCCACTCAAGGACATTCAGAGACTTGTCCCGAAGCCACTTCTGCATTGTCTTGGCTGTGTGCTTAGGGTCGTTGTCCTGTTGGAAGTTGAGTACTCAGTCTGAGGTCCTGAGTACTCTAGAGAAGGTTTTCTTCAAGGATCTCTCTGTACTTACATCCGTTCATCTTTCCCTCGATCCTGACTAGTCTCCCAGCCCCTGCCCCTGAAAAACATCCCCACAGCATGATGCTGCCACCACCATGGTTCACCGTAGGGATGGTGCCAGCTTTCCTCCAGACTTGGCATTTGGCATTCAGGCCAAAAAGTTCAATCTTGGTTTCATCAGACCAGAGAATCTTGTTTCCCATGGTCTGAGAGTCCTTTAGGTGCCTTTTGGCAAACTCCAAGCGGGATGTCATGTGCCTTTTACTGAGGAGTGGCTTCGGTCTGGTCACTCTACTATAAAGGCCTGAGTGGGGGAGTGCTGAAGAGACTGTTGTCCTTCTGGAAGGGTTTCCAATCTCCACAATGTAACTCTGGAGCTCTGTCAGAGTGACCATTGTGTTCTTGGTCATCTCGCTGACCAAGGACATTCTCCCCCGATTGCTCAGTTGGCCAGCTCTAGGAAGAGTCTTGGTGGTTCCAAACTTCTTCCATTTAAGAATGATGGAGTCCACTGTGTTCTTGGGGACCTTCAAAGCTGCAGAAATGCTTTGGTACCCTTCCCCAGATCTGTGCCTCGACACAATCCTGTCTCGGAGCTCTAGCGACATTTTCTTCGACTTCATGGCTTGGTTTTTGCTCTGCCAACTGTGTGACCTTATATAGACAGGTATAGACAGGTGTGTGCCTTTCCAAATAATGTCCAATTGAATTTACCACAGGTGGACTCCAATCAAGGATGATCAATGGAAACAGAATGCACCTGAGATCAATTTCGAGTCTCATAGCAAAGGGTCTGAATACTTATCTAAGTAAGGTATTTCTGTTTTTTATTTGTGCTAAATTTGCAAACAATTCTAAAAACTTTTTTTGATAGTTCATTATGGGGTATTGTGTGTAAATTGATGAGGGGATTCTTTAAAAAAAATCATTTTACAATAAGGCTGCAACGAAACAAAATGTGTAAAAAGGGAAGGGGTCTGAATAGTTTCCGAATGCACCGTATACAGGCCAATTCCCATGAGCGTAAGGGGTTAAGAAGCCAGTGGGTCATCATGTTCTCCGATGGCATCTTCACTCTTCAATGAATTAGGCTGTTAGCTCTGTGCTAGCCCATAGGCTGTGAGCTCTACTAGCCCGTAGGCTGTTAGCTCTGTGCTAGCCCGTAGGCTGTGAGCTCTACTAGCCCGTAGGCTGTTAGCTCTGTGCTAGCCCATAGGCTGTTAGCTCTGCGCTAGCCCGTAGGCTGTGAGCTCTGCTTGCCCATAGGCTGTGAGCTCTGCTAGCCTGTAGACTGTTAGCTCTGTGCTAGCCCATAGTCTGTTAGCTCTGCGCTAGCCAATAGGCTGTTAGCTCTGTGCTAGCCCATAGGCTGTTAGCTCTGAGCTAGCCCATAGGCAGTGAGCTCTGCGCTAGCCCATAGGCTGTGAGCTCTGCTAGCCCGTAGGCTGTTAGCTCTGTGCTAGCCAATAGGCTGTTAGCTCTGTGCTAGCCCGTAGGCTGTTAGCTCTGCGCTAGCCAGTAGGCAGTGAGCTCTGCGCTAGCTAGCCTGTGAGCTCTGACTGGCTGAGCTCTGCTAGCCCGTAGGCTGTTAGCTCTGCGCCCGTAGCCTCTTTTTTTTTTTTATTTTTTTATTTTACCTTTATTTAACCAGGTAGGCAAGTTGAGAACTTCTGTGGCCAAGATAAAGCAAAGCAGTTCGACAGATACCCAGAGTTAGGCTGTCAATAATACAGCAAGTCTGTGCAAATGAGGTGAGAAGGGAGGTAAAGGCAAAAAAGGCCATGGCTAAATACAATTAGCTAAAACACTGGAATGAGTTTTGCTGGAAGTGTAGGCTGTTAGCTCTGCGTGACTGAGTGTGACGTTCCTTTACCAAGGAAACAATAACTAGGCCTAACAGTGTTTCATTCTTAACAGAGATTTAATTACATTGTTTGTGGCTTTTGTACCAATTTAAATAAGAATAATTCCATATAGCCTAGACTAAGCAGCAAATCATAACCAATGTCTGTAACTAGAGTCCTTTATATTGCCTCCTTCACAACAACTCGACCCTTCCGTCCATCCACCCGCGCCCCAAAAAGATGATACCGTTGTATATCAACGATGTTTGGACAGGTCGATGGGACGATGTGTCATTACAGACTTTTCCCAACCCTACCAGAAGCTAAACAATCCAGGCCTTTTTATGAGCAGCAGGCATTGAGACATAGCCTGAGAAATGCCAACAAGGTTTCTGATGCGAACCTGTAGCCAATTTGCAGACTAATGAATAATGTGTCTGTACTGTGATGGGCAACTCTGTTGTATATGAAAGCATGCAGCAGCAACAGTGGTGACATACTGGCTACACAGAGTTGAAACCCAATGGTGAGAGAAAGAGGGAGAGGGGAGAGTTAGTATGGGGGAGGGTTAGTGTGGGAGGAGGGTTAGTGTGGGTGGAGGGTTAGTGTGGGAGGAGGGTTAGTGTGGGTGGAGGGTTAGTGTGGGTGGAGGGTTAGTGTGGGAGGAGGGTTAGTGTGGGAGGAGGGTTAGTGTGGGAGGAGGGTTAGTGTGGGAGGAGGGTTAGTGTGGGTGGAGGGTTAGTGTGGGTGGAGGGTTAGGAGGGTTAGTGTGGGTGGAGGGTTAGTGTGGGTGGAGGGTTATTGTGGGTGGAGGGTTAGTGTGGGTGGAGGGTTAGTGTGGGAGGAGGGTTAGTGTGGGTGGAGGGTTAGTGTGGGTGGATTATTAGTGTGGGTGGAGGGTTAGTGTGGGAGGAGGGTTAGTGTGGGTGGAGGGTTAGTGTGGGTGGAGGGTTAGTGTGGGTGGAGGGTTATTGTGGGTGGAGGGTTAGTGTGGGTGGAGGGTTAGTGTGGGAGGAGGGTTAGTGTGGGTGGAGGGTTAGTGTGGGTGGAGGGTTAGTGTGGGAGGAGGGTTAGTGTGGGTGGAGGGTTAGTGTGGGAGGAGGGTTAGTATGGGTGGAGGGTTATTGCGGGTGGAGGGTTAGTGTGGGTGGAGGGTTAGTTTGGGAGGAGGGTTAGTGTGGGAGGAGGGTTAGTGTGGGTGGAGGGTTAGTGTGGGAGGAGGGTTAGTGTGGGAGGAGGGTTAGAGGAGGGTTAGGGAGGAGGGTTAGAGTTTAGTGTGGGAGGAGGGTTAGTGTGGGTGGAGGGTTAGGGAGGAGGGTTAGTTAGTGGGGTGGAGGGTTAGTTGTGAGTGGAGGGTTAGTGTGGGAGGAGGGTGGAGGGGGTTAGAGTGGGTGGAGGGTTAGAGTGGGAGGAGGGTTAGTATGGGTGGACCAGGGTCACGTGATTCCACATCTCTCTGTGTCTGTTTCTCAGACTTCATACCACAGCCCAGGGGTGTTTCCCAAAGCCTTCGTAGCACTATGATCAAGGCAACGGACGTCCTAAGGACGATCTTAGATCTTAGTGCTGTGAGCGTTTTGGGAAACCCACAGAGGAAGAAAGAGTCCTTTGTGGGTCCAGATGCATTACTCCTACAAAACATCTCTTCTGCTGAATCAGATCTGAGGACCGGGAGCCTCTTAAGCACACAGCAGCTTAGAGGGGAAACCCCAGACCTAAACTGCAAATTGCTCAACCCTCACATGGTTGCTTGTGCAGGTGCACGTCGCCGAGCCGGTAGCAGCTTAGGTTTGCTTAAAGCAGCTCTTTATCAAGATGGGAGAGAGGAGGAGAGAGAAGGAGAGAGCCTGTTAATTTGTTCATGGGCTCAGGAACATCAAAGTGAGCTTCGTTTTCCCTCCCTTTGTTTTTCAGCGGGACGGTTGGGAATATTGGATTATGTGCTTAGGGAAGGTATTAAGGACGGAGCAGGTAACCAGAGCTGGGACCAGGGGGTTGGGGCTCCACACAGAGCTGGGACCAGGGGGTTGGGGCTCCACACAGAGCTGGGACCAGGGGTTGGGGCTCCACACAGAGCTGGGACCAGGGGTGGGGCTCCACACAGAGCTGGGACCAGGGGGTGGGGCTCCACACAGAGCTGGGACCAGGGGGTGGGGCTCCACACAGAGCTGGGACCAGGGGTGGGGCTCCCACACAGAGCTGGGACAAGGGGGTGGGGCTCCACACAGAGCTGGGACCAGGGGTGGGGCTCCACACAGAGCTGGGACCAGGGGGTGGGGCTCCACACAGAGCTGGGACCAGGGGGTGGGGCTCCACACAGAGCTGTGTGAAAACAGCGCAGTATAGAAGCAGTCTGGCCATCTGAGGTGGAATCCATGGATCATATCCTCCACACACAGGTCGGCACATCTTGTAATCTAGAAAATATTTATTTGATCTGAATCTAAGGATCTGAGAGGAGGAACCCACACAACTCATCTTTAGAAGGTCCCACAACACTTGAAGAGTGTCATTCCAAAACACTATATATATATATATATGAATATATATCCATTTTGATAAATGTTTGTAAATTACCTTTTTTTTAACTTTAAATAATTTATTTAAGAGATTGGTGTGTTTTTCACTATCTAATCATGGCATGTGGTTGTTAAAGGACAGACATGTATGTATTTGAAAAATATCACTACAAAAGCATGTGGACACCCCTTCAAATTAGTGGATTCGGCTATATCAGCCACGTCCATTGCTGACAGGTGTATACAATCGAGCACAACGACATGCAATCTCCATAGACAAACATTGGCAGTAGAATGGCCTTACTGAAGAGCTCAGTGACTTTCAACGTGGCACCGTCATAGGATGCCACCTTTCCAACAAGTCAGTTGGTCAAATGTCTGCCCTGCTAGAGCTGCCCTGGTCAACTGTAAGTGCTGTTATTGTGAAGTGGAAATGTCTAGGAGCAACAACGGCTCAGCCGCAAAGTGGTAGGCCACACAAGCTCACTGAATGGGACCGCCGAGTGCTGAAGTGCGTAGCTCATAAAAATTGTCTGTCCTGGTTGCAACGCTCACTACCAAGTTCCAAACTGCCTCTGGAAAAAACCGCAGCACAAGAACTGTTCATCGGGAGCTTCATGAAATGGGTTTCCATGGCCGAGCAGCTGGACATAAGCCTAAGATCACCTATGCACAATGTCAAGCTTGGCTGGGGTGGTGTCAAGCTCGCCGCCATTGGACTCTGGAGCAGTGGAAACGCGGTCACTGGACGAATGCCCAAAAAATGCAAGCTGCCCGAATGCATAGTGCCAACTGTAAAGTTTGGTGGAGGAGGAATAATGGTCTGGGGCTGGGGACTAATCACCTAACATCCGTGCCCAACCTCACTAATGCTCTAGTGGCTGAATGGAAGCAAGGCCCTGCAGCAATGTTCCAACATCTAGAGGAAAGCCTTCCCAGAAGAGTGGACCAACTTCATATTAATGCCCATGATTTTTGCATTAGATGTTCGACAAGCAGGTGTCCACATACTTTTGTTCAATACAATAATATGAGACCTGGGCTCTGGGCAAAAGTAGTGCACTATATAGGGAATAGGGTCGCATTTGGGACGAGGCCTAACTAACCAAACACTATAGCATGAGGCTAGATTTACAATGTGTTGCATTTCGATGATAAAAATATATTCCAGCTAACCAATGGATATACAGGATAGGAACCTTCCATTCCAGCTAACCAATGGATATACAGGATAGGAACCTTCCATTCCAGCTAACCAATGGATATACAGGATAGGAACCTTCCATTCCAGCTAACCTTCCATTCCAGCTACAGGACAGGAACCATCCATTCCAGCTAACCTTCCATTCCAGCTACAGGATAGGAACCTTCCATTCCAGCTAACCTTCCATTCCAGCTACAGGACAGGAACCATCCATTCCAGCTAACCAACAAAACCAATTGTATTACACATCTAAAAGTCTATGAATAAAAAATCTGAGAACTGCAATATTGTATACACACAAAAAGGTACCCATAAGCACTCATCTTTGATGAAAAAACACAACTGTGAAAATTGGTGGAAATAGAGTTTCGGAGATAAACTCTTGTCTATCACCATCTGCTAAAGCTGTGTGGATACTGAGAGTAAAGCTAGGCTAGCTATTTAGACACTGAGTGAAGTTAAGCTAACTATGTAGACACTGAGCGTGAAGCCATGCTAGCTATGTAGACATTGAGTGAAGATAAGCTAATATGTAGACACTGTGAGTGAAGCTAGGCTAGTTGTGAAGACACTGAGTGAAGCTAAGCTAGCTATGTAGACACAGAGGGAAGCTAGGCTTGCTATGTAGACATTGCGTGAAGCTAGACTAGCTATGTAGACATTGAGTGAAGATAAGCTAATATGTAGACACTGTGAGTGAAGCTAGGCTAGCTATGTAGATACTGAGCGTGAAACTATGCTAGATATGTAGACATTGAGTGAAGATAAGCTAATATGCAGATACTGTGACTGAAGCTAGGCTAGCTATGTAGACACTGAGAAGCTAGGCTAGCTATGTTGAAAAACATCCGGCCCAATAACGGATTTGAACAAGGGACTGTAGGGATGCCTCTTGCACTGAGATGCAGTGCTTTAGATCGCTGCGCCACTCGGGAGCCCATGACACAGAGAAGTGACTGGATTTTATAACAGTTAGGTAAGGCAATCACCACTGCTGTGAAGAGACTCAAAACTTGTCATCAAGTAAAACTCTCAAGTAAAATGTGACTTGTTTCAGGCAACTAGGCATATGTCGGGGATCACTACTTCACAGGAGAGCTTTGCTTTGCTTTGCTTTGCTAGTTATAGCCTAATGTTAGCTAGCTAACGTTGAACCTCCGCTACCTAGCTGCATCACAGCTAGCATCACTACTCTGGTTCTGACCTAGAATATGTTGTCACGATCGTTGGAATAACTGGACCAAGGTGCAGCGTGCGTAGAGTTCCACATGTTTAAATAAATGAAACTCACCAAAAACAATATCGAACAAACTAAACATGAAGTAAATGCAGTGTTCACAGGCACTACACAAAAACAAGATACCACAAACAACAGGTGGGAAAACATTTTCTCAAAAGTGAGTTTCAAGTTGATCAACTTTCACAGCAGAATTACTTTCCCATTGTTCCTCAAATGCAGTGTATGATATACCATGTTGTAACTCTGTGTCTGTTTTTATCCAATGTAAAAAACAATCAAATTTTGCTACATAAGACCGAATGGCGGTCAAATGTGCCAAAATAGATCATTGTATTCCGTCTTCAAGGGAAGGTATCCAGAATGAGAAAGAGCCACACAACTCGAAAACAGACATCTCATCTTTAGTAGGTCCAGCAACACTTGTCATTGTCACCTTGGAGACCAATCAGATCCTTCCACTCTCTCTGGTTCAAACTATCCTAGACATAGCCTAGCTAGCCACAAGCCTAGCTAGCCACAGGCCTAACTAGCTACAGGCCTAGCTAGCCACAGGCCTAGCTAGCCACAGGCCAGCTGTTGTGGGTGCTCCTCCATTCTAAAGTACGGATGTAAAAGTCCTGCCACAAACGACTCTATTTTAGAGGTTCACTCCCTCAGTTCCTGTTATTTAAGGATGTTGGATCAGATTTTTTAGAGTTGCACAGTTTTTAATTGGAGCTGAAAGATACAGTCGCTCTCTACCTGAAACACACACATTTTTTTTACTATCATTGTAGGACCAAACAATTCATTCCCATTCAAAATCCTATTTCCCCCTAGCCATAAACCTAACCCTGAACATTACCATAAGCCCCTAATCCTAACCATTAACTTTAACTTTAAAATAGCCTTTTCCTTGTGGGGACCAGTGTAATGTCCCCACTTGTACACACACACACACACAGAAAGAGGGTAACTACCTGGGACATTCCTAGCATATTAAAAAAAAAAATTATTGAACCTTTATTAACTAGGTAAGGCGGTTAAGAATAAATTCTTATTTACAATGACAGCGTACCGGGAACAGTGTGTTATGTGCCTCTGCAGAACAGATCTTTACCTTGTCAGCGCAGGGATTTGATCTAGCAAGATGGCGTAGCAGTCGGACGTCTTGTCGTGTCGTGTCCCTTGTATATATTGTATATTTCGTTTTTTTAAAACATATTTTTCTTCGCACATCTTTTAAAACATTTTGCTAAACCTCAACTTCTAAATACTCTCCTGCAACCCGCCTCACCCAATGTAGCTATTTTTCTCTAAAGTACTTATATTTACTTCGGATCCCCTCAACTGAAGCTAGCCAGCTAACTACCAGGTATCAGTCAACAAACTAGCGGTCTTCAGCTAACCGGTCATCAGCTAACCTTTAGCTCGGAAAGCTCTCGCCAGTTCGAACAACGCGACTCTAACCAGAGCATAACGGACCTATATATATATTATTATTTTTATCCCCGGATTCCCACCGTAAACGGAACATTTTCAGCTGGATCTTCACAACTAGCTAACTAGCTAACCGCAACCCCGGATGATTACTCCTGGCTAGCGTTTCCACCCACTTAGCTTGAAGCTAGCCCGGCCAGAGCTCCTGTGCTACCTCCGAAGCATACTCCTGGGCTACAATATCCGGACCCACGACCGGTCTATCGATGTCTCCGCATGAAGAGGCATAAACAGACTCACCCCATCGCGACGCCCCCCAAAGGCTAACTTTCTAGCCCTTGCTATCTCCTTGCTTGCTAATTCGGCCTGCTAACTGCTAGCTTGTTTAGCCCCGGTCCGCTAACTGCTACCTTGTTTAGCCCCGGCCTACTAACTGTTAGCTTGTTAGCACAGGCCTGCTAACCGTCTGAATCGCTGCGTCCCAAACACTCACTGGACCCATATTTACCTCCTTTGTCCCACCTCCCACACATGCGGTGACCTCACCCATTACAACCAGCATGTCCAGACATACAACCTCTCTCATCATCACCCAGTGCCTGGGCTTACCTCCGCTGTACCCGCACCCCACCATACCCCTGTCTGCGCATTATGCCCTGAATATATTCTACCATGCCCAGTCAGTTACCCCCATGTCACTGCCTCCAGTCAGTTACCCCCATGTCACTGCCTCCAGTCAGTTACCCCCATGTCACTGCCTCCAGTCAGTTACCACCATGTCACTGCCTCCAGTCAGTTACCACCATGTCACTGCCTCCAGTCAGTTACCACCATGTCACTGCCTCCAGTCAGTTACCACCATGTCACTCCCTCCAGTAAGTTACCACCATGCTGTTACCACCATGTCACTGCCTCCAGTCAGTTACCACCATGTCACTGCCTCCAGTCAGTTACCACCATGTCACTGCCTCTAGTCAGTTACCACCATGTCACTGCCTCCAGTCAGTTACCACCATGTCACTGCCTCCAGTCAGTTACCACCATGTCACTGCCTCTAGTCAGTTACCACCATGTCACTGCCTCCAGTCTGTTACCATCATGCTGTTACCACCATGTCACTGCCTCCAGTCAGTTACCACCATGTCACTGCCTCCAGTCAGTTACCACCATGTCACTGCCTCTAGTCAGTTACCACCATGTCACTCCCTCCAGTAAGTTACCACCATGCTGTTACCACCATGTCACTGCCTCCAGTCAGTTACCACCATGTCACTGCCTCCAGTCAGTTACCCCCATGTCACTGTCTCCAGTCAGTTACCACCATGTCACTGCCTCCAGTCAGTTACCACCATGTCACTGCCTCCAGTCAGTTACCACCATGTCACTGCCTCCAGTCAGTTACCCCATGTCACTGCCTCCAGTCAGTTACCCCCATGTCACTGCCTCCAGTCAGTTACCACCATGTCACTGCCTCCAGTCAGTTACCACCATGTCACTGCCTCCAGTCAGTTACCACCATGCTGTTACCACCATGTCACTGCCTCCAGTCAGTTACCACCATGTCACTGCCTCCAGTCAGTTACCACCATGTCACTACCTCCAGTCAGTCACCACCATGCCACTACCTCCAGTCAGTTACCACCATGTCACTGCCTCCAGTCAGTTACCCCCATGTCACTGCCTCCAGTCAGTTACCCCCATGTCACTGCCTCCAGTCAGTTACCCCCATGTCACTGCCTCCAGTCAGTTACCCCCATGTCACTGCCTCCAGTCAGTTACCCCCATGTCACTGCCTCCAGTCAGTTACCACCATGTCACTGCCTCCAGTCAGTTACCACCATGTCACTGCCTCCAGTCAGTTACCACCATGCTGTTACCACCATGTCACTGCCTCCAGTCAGTTACCACCATGTCACTGCCTCCAGTCAGTTACCACCATGTCACTACCTCCAGTCAGTCACCACCATGCCACTACCTCCAGTCAGTTACCACCATGTCACTGCCTCCAGTCAGTTACCCCCATGTCACTGCCTCCAGTCAGTTACCACCATGTCACTGCCTCCAGTCAGTTACCCCCATGTCACTGCCTCCAGTCAGTTACCCCCATGTCACTGCCTCCAGTCAGTTACCACCATGTCACTGCCTCCAGTCAGTTACCACCATGTCACTGCCTCCAGTCAGTTACCACCATGCTGTTACCACCATGTCACTGCCTCCAGTCAGTTACCACCATGTCACTGCCTCCAGTCAGTTACCACCATGTCACTACCTCCAGTCAGTCACCACCATGCCACTACCACCATGTCACTGCCTCCAGTCAGTTACCACCATGCTGTTACCACCATGTCACTGCCTCTAGTCAGTTACCACCATGTCACTGCCTCCAGTCAGTTACCACCATGTCACTACCTCTAGTCAGTCACCCCCATGTCACTGCCTCCAGTCAGTTACCCCCATGTCACTGCCTCCAGTCAGTTACCCCCATGTCACTGCCTCCAGTCAGTTACCACCATGTCACTACCTCCAGTCAGTTACCACCATGCTGTTACCACCATGTCACTGCCTCCAGTCTGTTACCACCATGTCACTGCCTCCAGTCAGTTACCACCATGTCACTGCCCCCAGTCAGTTACCACCATGTCACTGCCTCCAGTCTGTTACCACCATGTCACTACCTCCAGTCAGTTACCACCATGTCACTGCCTCCAGTCAGTTACCACCATGTCACTGCCTCCAGTCAGTTACCACCATGTCACTGCCTCCAGTCAGTTACCACCATGTCACTGCCTCATCAGACTGTATAAATGATCAACCTCATCAGGCTGTATAAATGATCAACCTCATCAGGCTGTATAAATGATCAAACTCATCAGACTGTATAAATGATCAACCTCATCAGGCTGTTTAAATGATCAAACTCATCAGACTGTATAAATGACCAACCTCATCAGGCTGTTTAAAGGACCAACCTCATCAGACTGTATAAAGGACCAACCTCATCAGACTGTATAAAGGACCAACCTCATCAGACTGTATAAAGGACCAACCTCATCAGACTGTATAAAGGACCAACCTCATCAGACTGTATAAAGGACCAACCTCATCAGACTGTATAAAGGACCAACCTCATCAGACTGTATAAAGGACCAACCTCATCAGGCTGTTTAAAGGACCAACCTCATCAGGCTGTTTAAAGGACCAACCTCATCAGATGGAGGGAGGATGCTGGGCCTGTGTGTTATGTATTAGACAGTACAATATTGTTTGGTGACAGCTAGGGTTGTAAAATTACGGTAACTTTGACAGCTAGGGTTGTAAAATTACGGTAACTTTGACAGCTAGGGTTGCAAAATTACGGTAACTTTGACAGCTAGGGTTGTAAAATTACGGTAACTTTGACAGCTAGGGTTGCAAAATTACGTTAACTTTCCCCAAATTCGAAGGTTTTCCAGAAATCCTGGTTTGAGGATTCCAGATTTTGCTTCTTCTTATTATTACTTTTCAAATGGAATTTCTGGAAAACTTCACATTTTTGGAAAAATTACCGAAATGTTTCACCATAGTGACTAGAAGTACAAGCATTTCGCTACACTCGCATTAACATCTGCTAACCATGTGTATGTGACAAATAAAATTGGATTTGATTTGGCTCTGACATGCAGATTAATGGGAGCACTGCAAACAGTGCAGGAATACATGACTATGATCTGTGAATAATATGAAGTGGTGATTTTAGAAGGATACAGATAGCAATAATGTGAACATTCCTGGCATTTATAACCTGTTTTCAATTCTGAAATGTATTGATGTCAAACAGCATTAAGAGATACATTTCATGCGGTTCAGCCCAGTGTGTGAAAGAAAAGGCAGTCGGAGCTGTACAGTGTAGACCAGTGGTTCCCAACCTTAATCAGTTACAGTACCACCAACTGAATGTAGCTCTGCTAGGAGTACCCCCAGGGTCCTAGTACCCCTGAACTAATGGATAGAGTACCCCCAGGGTCCTAGTACCCCTCAACTAGTGGATAGACTACCCCCAGGGTCCTAGTACCCCTGAACTAGTGGATAGAGTACCCCCAGGGTCCTAGTACCCCTGAACTAGTGGATAGAGTACCCCCAGGGTCCTAGTACCCCTGAACTAGTGGATAGAGTACCCCCAGGGTCCTAGTACCCCTGAACTAGTGGATAGAGTACCCCCAGGGTCCTAGTACCCCTGAACTAGTGGATAGACTACCCCCAGGGTCCTGGTACCCCTGAACTAGTGGATAGACTACCCCCAGGGTCCTAGTACCCCTGAACTAGTGGATAGAGTACCCCCAGGGTCCTAGTACCCCTGAACTAGTGGATAGAGTACCCCTGAAATAGTGGATAGAGTACCCCCAGGGTCCTAGTACCCCTGGACTAGTGGATAGAGTACCCCTGAAATAGTGGATAGAGTACCCCCAGGGTCCTAGTACCCCTGAAATAGAGGATAGAGTACCCCAGGGTTCTAGAACCCCTGAAATAGAGGATAGAGTACCCCCAGGGTCCTAGTACCCCTGAACTGGTGAATAGAGTACCCCCAGGGTCCTAGTACCCCTGAAATAGATGATAGAGTACCCCCAGGGTTCTAGAACCACTGAAATAGAGGATAGAGTACCCCCAGGGTCCTAGTACCCCTGAACTGGTGAATAGAGTACCCCCAGGGTCCTAGTACCCCTGAAATAGAGGATAGAGTACCCCCAGGGTTCTAGAACCCCTGAAATAGAGGATAGAGTACCCCCAGGGTCCTAGTACCCCTGAACTGGTGAATAGAGTACCCCCAGGGTCCTAGTACCCCTGAACTAGTGGATATAGTTCCCCCAGGGTTCTAGAACCCCTGAAATAGAGGATAGAGTACCCCCAGGGTCCTAGTACCCCTGAACTGGTGAATAGAGTACCCCCAGGGTCCTAGTACCCCTGAACTGGTGAATAGAGTACCCCCAGGGTCCTAGTACCCCTGAAATAGTGGATAGAGTACCCCTGAACTACCCCTGAATGTACATTTTATCAGTAAATCTATGGTCTCATGAGTCTTCTCAAGTACTCCCTGTGGATAGGCCAAGTACCCCCAGAGTCCAAGTGTCCCTCCAGTACACCTACAGCACCCGATGTCACAGGAAGGCCAAAAAGATAATCAAGGACAACAACCACCCGAGCCACGGCATGTTTACCCCGCTATTATCCAGAAGGTGAGGTCAGTACAGGTGCATCAAAGCAGGGATCGAGAGACTGAAAAACAGCTTCTATCTCAAGGCCATCAGGCTGTTAAATAGCCATCACTATCAACTACCACCCGGTTACTCAACCCTGCACCTTAGAGGCTGCTGCCCCATATACAGAGACATGGAATCACTGGTCACTTAATAATGTTTACATACTGCTTTACTCATTTCACATATATATACTGTATTCTATTCTACTGTATTTCAGTCAATGCCACTCTGACATTGGTTGTCTTAATATTTATATATTTCTGAACTCCAACCTTTTACTATATATATATATGTGTGTGTATTGTTGTGAATAGTTAGATACCACTGTTGGAGCTGGGAACACAAGTATTTAGTTAGATACCACTGTTGGAGCTGGGAACACAAGTATTTAGTTAGATACCACTGTTGGAGCTAGGAACACAAGTATTTAGTTAGATACCACTGTTGGAGCTGGGAACACAAGTATTTAGTTAGATACCACTGTTGGAGCTGGGAACACAAGTATTTAGTTAGATACCACTGTTGGAGCTAGGAACACAAGTATTTAGTTAGATACCACTGTTGGAGCTGGGAACACAAGTATTTAGTTAGATACCACTGTTGGGGAGCTGTTGGAGCTAGGAGGAACACAAGTATTTAGTTAGATACCACTGTTGGAGCTGGGAACACAAGTATTTAGTTAGATACCACTGTTGGAGCTAGGAACACAAGTATTTAGTTAGATACCACTGTTGGAGCTAGGAACACAAGTATTTAGTTAGATACCACTGTTGGAGCTGGGAACACAAGTATTTAGTTAGATACCACTGTTGGAGCTGTTGGAGGGAACACAAGTATTTAGTTAGATACCACTGTTGGAGCTGGGAACACAAGTATTTAGTTAGATACCACTGTTGGAGCTGGGAACACAAGTATTTAGTTAGATACCACTGTTGGAGCTGGGAACACAAGTATTTAGTTAGATACCACTGTTTGGAGCTGGGAACACAAGTATTTAGTTAGATACCACTGTTGGAGCTAGGAACACAAGTATTTAGTTAGATACCACTGTTAGCTTATTTAGTTAGATACCACTGTTGGAGCTGGGAACACAAGTATTTAGTTAGATACCACTGTTGGAGCTAGGAACACAAGTATTTAGTTAGATACCACTGTTGGAGCTGGGAACACAAGTATTTAGTTAGATACCACTGTTGGAGCTGGAACACAAGTATTTAGTTAGATACCACTGTTGGGAGCTGGGAACACAAGTATTTAGTTAGATACCACTGTTGGAGCTGTATTTAGTTAGAACACTGTTGGAGCTGGGAACACAAGTATTTAGTTAGATACCACTGTTGGAGCTGGGAACACAAGTATTTAGTTAGATACCACTGTTGGAGCTAGGAACACAAGTATTTAGTTAGATACCACTGTTGGAGCTGGGAACACAAGTATTTAGTTAGATACCACTGTTGGAGCTGGGAACACAAGTATTTAGTTAGATACCACTGTTGGAGCTGGGAACACAAGTATTTAGTTAGATACCACTGTTGGAGCTGGGAACACAAGTATTTAGTTAGATACCACTGTTGGAGCTGGGAACACAAGTATTTAGTTAGATACCACTGTTGGAGCTAGGGAACACAAGTATTTAGTTAGATACCACTGTTGGAGCTGGAACACAAGTATTTAGTTAGATACCACTGTTGGAGCTGGGAACACAAGTATTTAGTTAGATACCACTGTTGGAGCTGGGAACACAAGTATTTAGTTAGATACCACTGTTGGAGCTGGGAACACAAGTATTTAGTTAGATACCACTGTTGGAGCTGGGAACACAAGTATTTAGTTGGAGCTGTTGGAGGGAACACAAGTATTTAGTTAGATACCACTGTTGGAGCTAGGAACACAAGTATTTAGTTAGATACACAAGTATTTAGTTAGATACCACTGTTGGAGCTGGGAACTATTTAGTTAGATACCACTGTTGGAGCTGGGAACACAAGTATTTAGTTAGATACCACTGTTGGACTGCTGGTTAGAACACTGTTGGAGCTGGGAACACAAGTATTTAGTTAGATACCACTGTTGGAGCTGGGAACACAAGTATTTAGTTAGATACCACTGTTGGAGCTGGGAACACAAGTATTTAGTTAGATACCACTGTTGGAGCTGGGAACACAAGTATTTAGTTAGATACCACTGTTGGAGCTGGGAACACAAGTATTTAGTTAGATACCACTGTTGGAGCTAGGAACACAAGTATTTAGTTAGATACCACTGTTGGAGCTGGGAACACAAGTATTTAGTTAGATACCACTGTTGGAGCTAGGAACACAAGTATTTAGTTAGATACCACTGTACTGTTGGAGCTGGGAACACAAGTATTTAGTTAGATACCACTGTTGGAGCTAGGAACACAAGTATTTAGTTAGATACCACTGTTGGAGCTGGGAACACAAGTATTTAGTTAGATACCACTGTTGGAGCTGGAACACAAGTATTTAGTTAGATACCACTGTTGGAGCACTGTTTTAGTTAGATACCACTGTTGGAGCTGGGAACACAAGTATTTAGTTAGATACCACTGTTGGAGCTAGGAACACAAGTATTTAGTTAGATACCACTGTTGGAGCTGGGAACACACCACTGTTGGAGCTGGGAACACAAGTATTTAGTTAGATACCACTGTTGGAGCTGGGAACACAAGTATTTAGTTAGATACCACTGTTGGAGCTAGGGAACACAAGTATTTAGTTAGATACCACTGTTGGAGCTGGGAACACAAGTATTTATGGTGATAGCAGTGTAGGGCCCTAATCCCTGGTCTCTTTGTCATTATGGTGATAGCAGTGTAGGGCCCTAATCCCTGGTCTCCTTGTCATTATGTTGATAGCAGTGTAGGGCCCTAATCCCTGGTCTCTTTGTCATTATGGTGATAGCAGTGTAGGGCCCTAATCCCTGGTCTCCTTGTCATTATGGTGATAGCAGTGTAGGGCCCTAATCCCTGGTCTCTTTGTCATTATGGTGATAGCAGTGTAGGGCCCTAATCCCTGGTCTCCTTGTCATTATGTTGATAGCAGTGTAGGGCCCTAATCCCTGGTCTCTTTGTCATTATGGTGATAGCAGTGTAGGGCCCTAAACCCTGGTCTCTTTGTCATTATGGTGATAGCAGGTTAGGGCCCTAAACCCTGGTCTCCTTGTCATTATGTTGATAGCAGTGTAGGGCCCTAATCCCTGATCTCCTTGTCATTATGTTGATAGTGATAGCAATCCCTGTCTCTTTGTCATTATGGTGATAGCAGGTTAGGGCCTAAACCCCGGTCTCTTTGTCATTATGGTGATCCCCTAATCCCTGGTCTCCTTGTCATTATGTTGATAGCAGTGTAGGGCCCTAATCCCTGGTCTCCTTGTCATTATGTTGATAGCAGTGTAGGGCCCTAATCCCTGATCTCCTTGTCATTATGGTGATAGCAGGTTAGGGCGCTAAACCCCGGTCTCTTTGTCATTATGGTGATAGCAGGTTAGGGCCCTAAACCCCGGTCTCCTTGTCATTATGGTGATAGCAATGTAGGGCCCTAAACCCTGGTTCCTTATCATTACTGTATTTAATGTTCAGCTGAAACCCAAACAATGTTCCATTTTCCCAGAAAGCTTTTCATCTGCCCTCTAGGGCCTTGTGACGCTGGTGGAAACACTCCACTAGTGGGACTGGAGTAGCCAACAGGAAATAGAGTAGGCTACAACATGGAGATTCTGGAGTAGCCACAGGAAATAGAGTAGGCTACAACATGCAGATTCTGGAGTATCCAACAGGAAATAGAGTAGGCTACAACATGGAGATTGTGGAGTATCCAACAGGAAATAGAGTAGGCTGCAACATGGAGATTCTGGAGTATCCAACAGGAAATAGAGTAGGCTACAACATGGAGATTCTGGAGTATCCAACAGGAAATAGAGTAGGCTACAACATGGAGATTCTGGAGTATCCAACAGGAAATAGAGTAGGCTACAACATGGAGATTCTGGAGTATCCAACAGGAAATAGAGTAGGCTACAACATGGAGATTCTGGAGTATCCAACAGGAAATAGAGTAGGCTACAACATGGAGATTCTGGAGTATCCAACAGGAAATAGAGTAGGCTACAACATGGAGATTCTGGAGTATCCAACAGGAAATAGAGTAGGCTACAACATGGAGATTCTGGAGTATCCAACAGGAAATAGAGTAGGCTACAACATGCAGATTCTGGAGTAGCCAATAGGAAATAGAGTAGGCTACAACATGCAGATTCTGGAGTAGCCAACAGGAAATAGAGTAGGCTACAACATGCAGATTCTGGAGTAGCCAACAGGAAATAGAGTAGGCTACAACATGCAGATTCTGGAGTATCCAACAGGAAATAGAGTAGGCTATAACATACAGATTCTGGAGTATGCAACAGGAAATAGAGTAGGCTATAACATGCAGATTCTGGAGTATCCAACAGGAAATAGAGTAGGCTACAACATGCAGATTCTGGAGTATCCAACAGGAAATAGAGTAGGCTATAACATACAGATTCTGGAGTATGCAACAGGAAATAGAGTAGGCTATAACATGCAGATTCTGGAGTATCCAACAGGAAATAGAGTAGGCTACAACATGGAGGTTTAATATGGCAGGTAAAGAAGGTAAATTCAACATCCAGTCACACCTACGGTTGCAAACCTACCGGTAATTTACCAAAGTTACTGGAGTCATTTTGGTAATTAAGAAAACATCTATGCCAATCTATCTTAACTTGGTAATCTTTACTTGAATAACATATACATGTTTTATGTGTCGATATCGTTCATGAGTTTCTAGTAGATAGACCATACGGTTCAAGAGAAAATAGCCTGATTCATTTTAAAAGCATCTAATCAACAACGGCATTATTTTCCCTTAACTCTACAACTCCTCCAAAACATTGACAACAAATACGCATTGACTTAGTATAATATATACATACTGACTTAGTATAATATATACATACTGACTTAGTAAAATATATACATACTGACTTAGTAAAATATATACATACTGACTTAGTAAAATATATACATACTGACTTAGTATAATATATACATACTGACTTAGTAAAATATATACATACTGACTTAGTAAAATATATACATACTGACTTAGTAAAATATATACATACTGACTTAGTATAATATATACATACTGACTTAGTATAATATATACATACTGATTTAGTAAAATAAATAAGGGTATAAAATTAAATAGAAAGGATATTTCATGCGGAAACCCTCATATTTAACACAAATGGTTATCTTTATGTAGTGTTGTCTCTGTTGTCGTGATGTGTGTTTTGTCCAATATTTTTATTTTATTTATTAATATATTTAATCCCAGCCCCCGTCTCCGAAGGAGGCCTTTTGCCTTTTGGTAGGCCGTCATTGTAAATAAGAATGTGTTCTTCACTGACTTGCCTAGTTAAATAAAGGTTAATAAAAATTAAAAAAAATTAAAAAGTTGAAGAATTAAAAAAAACATAATGAACAAATATTTGTACAATCCAGGTGTGGAAAGCTCTTAGAGATTTACCCAGAAAGACTCACAGCTGTAATCGCTCTTAGAGATTTACCCAGAAAGACTCACAGCTGTAATCGCTGCCAAAGGTGACTCTAACATGTATTGACTCAGGGGTGTGAATACTAATCTAAATTAATTAGTTAAAATGTGCAAAAAACTCTAAAAACATGTTTTTACTTTGTCATTATGGGGTATTGTGTGTTGATGAGTGAGAAGAAATGGTGATTTAATCCATTTTGAGCATTGACCACGACAAAATGTGGAATTAGTCAAGGGGTGTGACTACTTCCTGAAGACCCTCCCTTTGCAACTCTAGTTACATCACTGTATCATCAAAGAAGAAGAACAGGAGGAGAGGAGGAAGAGGAGGAGAAGAGGAAGGGTTGGGGGAGAAGTCGTGGAGGAGGAGGAGAAGAAGAATCAGAATCCTAGACATCACAGTTGGAGAGCTTTGCTGTCTCCATAGACTATAAGAGGAGAAGAAGAATCAGAATCCTAGACATCACAGTTGGAGAGCTTTGCTGTCTCCATAGACTATAAGAGGAGAAGAAGAATCAGAATCCTAGACATCACAGTTGGAGAGCGTTGCTGTCTCCATACACTATAAGAGGAGAAGAAGAATCGGAATCCTAGACATCACAGTTGGAGAGCGTTGCTGTCTCCATAGACTATAAGAGGAGTGTCGCAGGAATGTCGGAGAGAATACTCTCTCCTTTTCTACCTTCACTTTCCACACTGGTAATTGTAAAAAGTCGAGGGTTCAGATTTATTTAACCAGTCAGTCCAGACCGGTAAAAATGTGTTGGTAAAATGAGCCTGCCTGGCGGATGTTATGCCTGGCAAGACAAGCCCTGTGGTATCCAGCTACTTATTGTTGAGCGGTAACAGCTGAGCATCCCCCTGACATGCCTCAGTCCCGTTGTGACAACCAGCTGAACCAGCTGACTGGAACCTCTGAGTGATGCCTGCTGTGAAAATATTTGGGGCCTCGCTCCTCGTTCAAAAACCAATAGGCTAGCCAGGTTTCAGGAATAACAATGTTTTAATAAAAATAGTTCCTATTAAGCAGCAAGAATGTCCTTTTGGATTTTCATAATCAATAACAATATCTACTCGATTCCAGGCTGTATCACAACCGTCCGCGATTGGGGGTAACATAGGGCAGCGCACAACTGGCCCAGAGTCGTCCGGGTTAGGGCTTGCCTGCAGGAGGCCGTCATTGTAAGAAGAATTTATTCTTAATTGAATTTGCCTAGCTAAATAAAGGATAAATAAAACATAAATAACAAAACAATTAGCTCTTCAAAATGACTGTCATGAATTATTACAAATGTAACAAACCATTCAGCTCTTAGAACAGCTGATGAGAGCCATACTTGTGTAACCTTTCACAGTATCTAGCACGCTGAACCCTGCATTACTTCCCCTGTATATCTGGTAACACTTAACAATTTAATTGACTACAGTAAGGAGATCCAGTGGGTCAAATCAGACTGCAGTGTAAGTGTAGTGGGGCTGTAGTGTTACTGTAATGGGGCTATAGTGTTACTGTAGTGGGGCTGTAGTTTTACTGTAATGGGGCTGTAGTGGGGCTGTAGTGTTACTAGAGTGGGGCTGTAGTGTTACTGTAGTGGGGCTGTAGTGTTACTGTAGTGGGGCTGTTAGTGGGGCTGTAGTGTTACTGTAGTGTTAGTGTAGTGGGGCTGTAGTGTTACTGTAGTGGGGGTAGTGTTACTGTAGTGTTACTGTAGTGGGGCTGTAGTGTTACTGTAGTGGGGCTGTAGTGTTACTGTAGTGTTACTGTAGCTGTAGTGTTACTGTAGTGGAGCTGTAGTGTTAGTGTAGTGGGGCTGTAGTGTTACTGTAGTGTTACTGTAGTGTTACTGTAGTGTTACTGTAGTGGGGCTGTAGTGTTACTGTAGTGGGGCTGTAGTGTTACTGTAGTGTTACTGTAGTGGGGCTGTAGTGTTACTGTAGTGGGGCTGTAGTGTTACTGTAGTGTTACTGTAGTGGGGCTGTAGTGTTACTGTAGTGGGGCTGTAGTGTTACTGTAGTGGGGCTGTAGTGTTACTGTAGTGGGGCTGTAGTGTTACTGTAGTGGGGCTGTAGTGTTACTGTAGTGGGGCTGTAGTGTTACTGTAGTGGGGCTGTAGTGTTACTGTAGTGTTACTGTAGTGGGGCTGTAGTGTTAGTGTAGTGTTACTGTACTGGGGCTGTAGTGTTACTGTAGTGTTACTGTAGTGTTACTGTAGCATTACTGTAGTGGGGCTGTATTGTTACTGTAGTGTTACTGTAGTGGGGCTGTAGCATTACTGTAGTGTTACTGTAGTGTTAGTGTAGTGTTACTGTACTGGGGCTGTAGTGTTACTGTAGTGTTACTGTACTGGGGCTGTAGTGGGGCTGTAGTGTTGTGTTACTGTAGTTACTGTAGTGGGGCTGTATTGTTACTGTAGTGTTACTGTAGTGGGGCTGTAGAGTTACTGTAGTGGGGCTGTAGTGTTACTGTAGTGGGGCTGTAGTGGGGCTGTTACTGTAGTGGGGCTGTAGTGTTACTGCTAGTGTGTAGTGTTACTGTAGTGGGGCTGTAGTGTTACTGTAGTGGGGCTGTAGTGTTACTGTAGTGTTACTGTAGTGGGGCTGTATTGTTACTGTAGTGTTACTGTAGTGTTACTGTAGTGTTACTGTAGTGTTACTGTGTGGGGCTGTAGTGTTACTGTAGTGTTACTGTAGTGGGGCTGTATGTTACTGTAGTGGGGCTGTAGTGTTACTGTAGTGTTACTGTAGTGGGGCTGTAGTTACTGTATTACTGTAGTGGGGCTGTATTGTTACTGTAGTGTTATCGTAGTGGGGCTGTAGTGGCTGTAGTGGGGCTGTATTTACTGTAGTGGGGCTGTAGTGTTACTGTAGTGGGGCTGTAGTGTTACTGTAGTGGGGCTGTAGTGTTACTGTAGTGGGGCTGTAGTGTTACTGTGTAGTGTTACTGTAGTGGGGCTGTAGTGTAGGGCTGTAATGTTACTGTAGGGGCTGTTACTGTAGTGGGGCTGTATTGTTACTGTTGTTACTGTAGTGGGGCTGTAGTGTTACTGTAGTGTTACTGTAGTGGGGCTGTAGTGTTACTGTAGTGGGGCTGTAGTGTTAGTGTAGTGTTACTGTAGTGGGGCTGTAGTGTTACTGTAGTGGGGCTGTACTGTAGTGTTACTGTAGTGGGGCTGTAGTTACTGTAGCATTACTGTAGTGGGGCTGTAGTTGTTACTGTAGTGTTACTGTAGTGGGGCTGTACTGTTACTGTGGGGCTGTAGTGTTACTGTAGTGGGGGTAGTGTTACTGTAGTGTTACTGTAGTGGGGCTGTAGTGTTACTGTAGTTGTAGTGTTACTGTAGTGGGGCTGTAGTGTTACTGTAGTGTGTAGTGTTACTGTAGTGGGGCTGTAGTGTTACTGTAGTGGGGCTGTACTGTAGTGGGGCTGTAGTGTTACTGTAGTGTTACTGTAGTGTTGTTACTGTAGTGGGGCTGTAGTGTTACTGTTACTGTAGTGTTACTGTAGTGTTACTGTAGTGTTACTGTAGTGTTACTGTAGTGGGGCTGTAGTGTTACTGTGGGGCTGTAGTGTTACTGTAGTGGGGCTGTAGTGTTACTGTAGTGTTACTGTAGTGGGGCTGTAGTGTTACTGTAGTGTTACTGTAGTGTTACTGTAGTGGGGCTGTAGTGTTACTGTAGTGGGGCTGTATGTTACTGTGTTACTGTAGTGGGGGCTGTAGTGGGGCTGTAGTGTTACTGTTACTGTAGTGGGGCTGTAGTGTTACTGTAGTGGGGCTGTAGCATTACTGTAGTGGGGCTGTATTGTTACTGTAGTGTTATCTGTAGTGGGGCTGTAGCATTACTGTAGTGGGGCTGTATTGTTACTGTGTAGTGGGGCTGTAGTGTTACTGTAGTGGGGCTGTAGTGTTACTGTAGTGTTACTGTACTGGGGCTGTTACTGTAGTGGGGCTGTAATGTTACTGTAGCTGTATTGTTACTGTAGTGTTACTGTAGTGGGGCTGTAGTGGGGCTGTTACTGTAGTGTTACTGTAGTGGGGCTGTAGTGTTACTGTAGTGGGGCTGTAGTGTTACTGTAGTGGGGCTGTAGTGTTACTGTAGTGGGGCTGTAGTGTTAGTGTTGTTACTGTACTGGGGCTGTAGTGTTACTGTAGTGGGGCTGTAGTGTTACTGTAGTGGGGCTGTAGTGTTACTGTAGTGTTACTGTAGTGGGGCTGTATGTGTTGTAGTGTTACTGTAGTGTTACTGTAGTGTTACTGTTACTGTAGTGGGGCTGTAGTGGGGCTGTAGTGTTACTGTAGTGGGGCTGTAGTGTTACTGTAGTGGGGCTGTAGTGTTACTGTAGTGTTACTGTAGTGGGGCTGTAGCATTACTGTAGTGGGGCTGTATTGTTACTGTAGTGTTATCGTAGTGGGGCTGTAGCATTACTGTAGTGGGGCTGTATTGTTACTGTAGTGGGGCTGTAGTGTTACTGTAGTGTTAGTGTAGTGTTACTGTACTGGGGCTGTAGTGTTACTGTAGCATTACTGTAGTGGGGCTGTATTGTTACTGTAGTGTTACTGTACTGTAGTGGGGCTGTAGTGTTACTGTAGTGGGGCTGTAGTGTTACTGTAGTGGGGCTGTAGTGTTACTGTAGTGGGGCTGTAGTGTTACTGTAGTGTTACTGTTACTGTAGTGGCTGTAGTGTTACTGTAGTGGGGCTGTAGTGTTACTGTAGCATTACTGTAGTGGGGCTGTATTGTTACTGTAGTGTTACTGTTAGTGTGTTACTGTAGTGGGGCTGTAGTGTTACTGTAGTGGGGCTGTGAGTGGGGCTGTAGTGTTACTGTAGTGGGGCTGTAGTGTTACTGTAGTGGGGCTGTAGTGTTACTGTAGTGTTACTGTACTGGGGCTGTAGTGTTACTGTAGTGGGGCTGTAGTGTTACTGTAGTGTTACTGTACTGGGGCTGTATTGTGGGGCTGTAGTGTTACTGTAGTGGGGCTGTAGCATTACTGTAGTGTAGGGGGCTGTAGTGTTACTGTAGTGGGGCTGTAGTGTTACTGTAGTGGGGCTGTAGTGTTACTGTAGTGGGGCTGTAGTGTTACTGTAGTGTTACTGTACTGGGGCTGTAGTGTTACTGTAGTGTGTTACTGTAGCATTACTGTAGTGGGGCTGTAGTGTTGTTACTGTAGTAGTGGGCTGTAGTTACTGTAGTGGGGCTGTAGTGTTACTGTAGTGGGGCTGTAGTGTTACTGTAGTGGGGCTGTAGTGTTACTGTAGTGGGGCTGTAGTGTTACTGTAGGGCTGTAGTGTTACTGTAGTGTTACTGTAGTGGGGCTGTAGTGTTACTGTAGTGGGGGGCTGTAGTGTTACTGTAGTGGGGCTGTAGTGTTACTGTAGTGGGGCTGTAGTGTTACTGTAGTGGGGCTGTTGTTACTGTAGTGGGGCTGTAGTGTTACTGTAGTGGGGCTGTAGTGTTACTGTAGTGTTACTGTAGTGGGGCTGTAGTGTTACTGTAGTGGGGCTGTAGTGTTACTGTAGTGGGGCTGTAGTGTTACTGTAGTGGGGCTGTAGTGTTACTGTAGTGGGGCTGTAGTGTTACTGTAGTGGGGCTGTAGTGTTACTGTAGTGGGGCTGTAGTGTTACTGTTACTGTAGTGGGGCTGTAGTGTTACTGTAGCTGTTACTGTAGTGGGGCTGTAGTGTGGGGTACTGTGTTACTGTAGTGTTACTGTAGTGGGGCTGTAGTGGGGCTGTAGTGGGGCTGTAGTGTTACTGTAGTGGGGCTGTAGTGTTACTGTAGTGTTACTGTAGTGTTACTGTAGTGGGGCTGTAGTGTTACTGTAGTGGGGCTGTACTGTAGTGTGTTACTGTAGTGTTACTGTAGTGGGGCTGTAGTGTTACTGTAGTGTTAGTGTGGGCTGTAGTGTTACTGTAGTGGGGCTGTAGTGTTACTGTAGTGGGGCTGTAGTGTTACTGTAGTGGGGCTTAGTGTTACTGTAGTGGGGCTGTAGTGTTACTGTAGTGGGGCTGTAGTGTTACTGTAGTGGGGCTGTAGTGTTACTGTAGTGGGGCTGTAGTGTTACTGTAGTGTTACTGTAGTGGGGCTGTAGTGTTACTGTAGTGTTACTGTAGTGTTACTGTAGTGGGGCTGTAGTGTTACTGTAGTGTTACTGTAGGGCTGTAGTGTTACTGTAGTGGGGCTGTAGTGTTACTGTAGTGTGTAGTGTTACTGTAGTAGGGGCTGTAGTGTTACTGTAGTGGGGCTGTAGTGGGGCTGTAGTGTTACTGTAGTGGGGCTGTAGTGTTACTGTGGTGTTACTGTAGTGGGGCTGTAGTGTTACTGTAGTGGGGCTGTAGTGTTACTGTAGTGTTACTGTAGTGTTACTGTAGTGGGGCTGTAGTGTTACTGTAGTGTTACTGTAGTGGGGCTGTAGTGTTACTGTAGTGGGGCTGTACTGTTACTGTAGTGGGGCTGTAGTGTTACTGTAGTGGGGCTGTAGTGTTAGTGTTACTGTAGTGGGGCTGTAGTGTTACTGTACTGTGGGGCTGTTACTGTAGTGTTACTGTAGTGGGGCTGTAGTGTTACTGTAGTGGGGCTGTAGTGTTACTGTAGTGTTACTGTAGTGGGGCTGTAGTGTTAGTGGGGCTGTAGTGTTACTGTAGTGGGGCTGTAGTGTTACTGTAGTGGGGCTGTAGTGTAGTGTTACTGTAGTGGGGCTGTAGTGTTACTGTAGTGTGTTACTGTAGGCTGTTACTGTAGTGGGGCTGTAGTGTTACTGTAGTGGGGCTGTAGTGTTACTGTAGTGTTACTGTAGTGGGGCTGTAGTGTTACTGTAGTGGGGCTGTAGTGTTACTGTAGTGTTACTGTAGTGGGGCTGTAGTGTTACTGTAGTGTTACTGTAGTGGGGCTGTAGTGTTACTGTAGTGTTACTGTAGTGGGGCTGTAGTGTTACTGTAGTGTTACTGTAGTGTTACTGTAGTGGGGCTGTAGTGTTACTGTAGTGGGGCTGTAGTGTTACTGTAGTGGGGCTGTAGTGTTACTGTACTGTAGTGTTACTGTAGTGGGGCTGTAGTGTTACTGTAGTATTACTGTAGTGGGGCTGTAGTGTTACTGTAGTGGGGCTGTAGTTTTACTGTAGTGGGGCTGTAGTGTTAGTGGGGCTGTAGTGTTACTGTAGTGGGGCTGTAGTGTTACTGTAGTGGGGCTGTAGTGTTACTGTAGTGTTACTGTAGTGGGGCTGTAGTGTTACTGTAGTGTTAGGGCTGTAGTGTGTAGTGGGCTGTAGTGTTACTGTAGTGGGGCTGTAGTGTTACTGTAGTGGGGCTGTAGTGTTAGTGTTACTGTAGTGGGGCTGTAGTGTTACTGTAGTGGGGCTGTAGTGTTACTGTAGTGGGGCTGTAGTGCTGTAGTGTTACTGTAGTGGGGCTGTAGTGTTACTGTAGTGGGGCTGTAGTGTTACTGTAGTGGGGCTGTAGTGTTACTGTAGTGTTACTGTAGTGTTACTGTAGTGGGGCTGTAGTGCTAGTGTAGTGGGGCTGTAGTGTTACTGTAGTGGGGCTGTAGTGTTACTGTAGTGGGGCTGTGTTAGTGTGGGGCTGTAGTGTTACTGTAGTGGGGCTGTAGTGTTACTGTAGTGGGGCTGTAGTGTTACTGTAGTGGGGCTGTAGTGTTACTGTAGTGTTACTGTAGTGTTACTGTAGTGTTACTGTAGTGTTACTGTAGTGGGGCTGTAGTGTTACTGTAGTTACTGTAGTGGGGCTGTAGTGTTACTGTAGTGGGGCTGTAGTGTTACTGTAGTGGGGCTGTAGTGTTACTGTAGTGGGGCTGTAGTGTTACTGTACTGTGGGTGTAGTGTTACTGTAGTGGGGCTGTAGTGTTACTGTAGTGGGGCTGTAGTGTTACTGTGTGTAGTGTTACTGTAGGGGCTGTAGTTACTGTTTACTGTAGTGGGGCTGTAGTGTTACTGTAGTGGGGCTGTAGTGTTACTGTAGTGGGGCTGTAGTGTTACTGTAGTGGGGCTGTAGTGTTACTGTAGTGGGGCTGTAGTGTTACTGTAGTGTTACTGTAGTGGGGCTGTAGTGTTACTGTAGTGGGGCTGTAGCATTACTGTAGTGGGGCTGTAGTGTTACTGTAGTGGGGCTGTAGTGTTACTGTAGTGGCTGTAGTGTTACTGTAGTGTTACTGTAGTGGGGCTGTAGTGTTACTGTAGTGGGGCTGTAGTGGGGCTGTAGTGTTACTGTAGTGGGGCTGTAGTGTTACTGTAGTGTTACTGTAGTGTTACTGTAGTGTTACTGTAGTGGGGCTGTAGTGTTACTGTTGTTACTGTACTGTAGTGGGGCTGTAGTGTTACTGTAGTGTTACTGTAGTGGGGCTGTAGTGTTACTGTAGTGTTACTGTAGTGGGGCTGTAGTGTTACTGTAGTGGGGCTGTAGTGTTACTGTAGTGGGGCTGTAGTGTTACTGTAGTGTTACTGTAGTGTTACTGTAGTGTTACTGTAGTGGGGCTGTAGTGTTACTGTAGTGGGGCTGTAGTGTTACTGTAGTGTTACTGTAGTGTTACTGTAGTGTTACTGTACTGTAGTGTTACTGTAGTGGGGCTGTAGTGTTACTGTAGTGGGGCTGTAGTGTTACTGTAGTGGGGCTGTAGTGTTACTGTAGTGGGGCTGTAGTGTGGGGCTGTAGTGTTACTGTAGTGGGGCTGTAGTGTTACTGTAGTGGGGCTGTAGTGTTACTGTAGTGGGGCTGTAGTGTTACTGTAGTGGGGCTGTAGTGTTACTGTAGTGTTACTGTAGTGGGGCTGTAGTGTTACTGTAGTGGGGCTGTAGTGTGTAGTGGGGCTGTAGTGTTACTGTTTGGGGCTGTTACTGTGGTGGCTGTAGTGTTACTGTAGTGGGGTAGTGTTACTGTAGTGTGTAGTGTTACTGTAGTGGGGGCTGTAGTGTTACTGTAGTGGGGCTGTAGTGTTACTGTAGTGGGGCTGTAGTGTTACTGTAGTGTTACTGTAGTGGGGCTGTTACTGTAGTGGGGCTGTAGTGTTACTGTAGTGGGGCTGTAGTGTTACTGTAGTGTTACTGTAGTGGGGCTGTAGTGTTACTGTAGTGTTACTGTAGTGTTACTGTAGTGGGGCTGTAGTGTTACTGTAGTGGGGCTGTAGTGTTACTGTAGTGTTACTGTTAGTGGTAGTGCTGTAGTGTTACTGTAGTGGGGCTGTAGTGTTACTGTAGTGGGGCTGTAGTTTTACTGTAGTGTTACTGTAGTGTTACTGTAGTGTTACTGTAGTGTTACTGGGGCTGTTACTGTGTGGGTGTTACTGTAGTGGGGCTGTAGTGTTACTGTAGTGGGGCTGTAGTGTTACTGTAGTGGGGCTGTAGTGTTACTGTAGTGGGGCTGTAGTGTTACTGTAGTGGGGCTGTAGTGTTACTGTAGTGGGGCTGTTTACTGTAGTGGGGCTGTAGTGTGTAGTGGGGCTGTAGTGTTACTGTAGTGTTACTGTAGTGTGTACTGTAGTGGGGCTGTAGTGTTACTGTAGTGGGGCTGTAGTGTTACTGTAGTGGGGCTGTAGTGTTACTGTTACTGTAGTGGGGCTGTAGTGTTACTGTAGTGGGGCTGTAGTGTTACTGTAGTGTTACTGTAGTGTTACTGTAGTGTTACTGTAGTGGGGCTGTAGTGTGTAGTAGTGTTGGGGCTGTAGTGTTACTGTAGTGGGTAGTGTTACTGTAGTGTTAGGCTGTAGTGGGGCTGTAGTGTTACTGTAGTGGGGCTGTAGTGTTACTGTAGTGGGGCTGTAGTGTTACTGTAGTGGGGCTGTAGTGTTACTGTAGTGGGGCTGTAGTGTTACTGTAGTGTTACTGTAGTGGGGCTGTAGTGTTACTGTAGTGGGGCTGTAGTGTTACTGTAGTGGGGCTGTAGTGTTACTGTAGTGGGGCTGTAGTGTTACTGTAGTGTTACTGTAGTGTTACTGTAGTGGGGCTGTAGTGTTACTGTAGTGGGGGGGCTGTAGTGTTACTGTAGTGTTACTGTAGTGGGGCTGTAGTGTGGCTGTAGTGGGGCTGTAGTGTTACTGTAGTGTTAGGCTGTAGTGTTACTGTAGTGGGGCTGTAGTGTTACTGTAGTGTTACTGGTGGGGCTGTAGTGTTACTGTAGTGGGGCTGTAGTGTTAGTGTAGTGGGGCTGTAGTGTTACTGTAGTGTTACTGTAGTGGGGCTGTAGTGTTACTGTAGTGGGGCTGTAGTGTTACTGTAGTGGGGCTGTAGTGTTACTGTAGTGGGGCTGTAGTGTTACTGTAGTGGGGCTGTAGTGTTACTGTAGTGGGGCTGTAGTGTTACTGTAGTGGGGCTGTAGTGTTACTGTAGTGGGGCTGTAGTGTTACTGTAGTGTTACTGTAGTGGGGCTGTAGTGTTACTGTAGTGGGGCTGTAGTGTTACTGTAGTGGGGCTGTAGTGTTACTGTAGTGGGGCTGTAGTGTTACTGTAGTGGGGCTGTAGTGTTACTGTAGTGTTACTGTAGTGGGGCTGTAGTGTTACTGTAGTGGGGCTGTAGTGTTACTGTAGTGGGGCTGTAGTGTTACTGTTACTGTAGTGGGGCTGTAGTGTTACTGTAGTGGGGCTGTAGTGTTACTGTAGTGTAGCTGTAGTGTTACTGTAGTGTTACTGTAGTGGGGCTGTAGTGTTACTGTAGTGTTACTGTAGTGGGGCTGTAGTGTTACTGTAGTGGGGCTGTAGTGTTACTGTAGTGGGGCTGTAGTGTTACTGTAGTGTTACTGTAGTGTGTACTGTGTAGTGGGGCTGTAGTGTTACTGTAGTGGGGCTGTAGTGTTACTGTAGTGTTACTGTAGTGTTACTGTAGTGGGGCTGTAGTGTTACTGTAGTGTTACTGTAGTGGGGCTGTAGTGTTACTGTAGTGGGGCTGTAGTGTTACTGTAGTGTTACTGTAGTGGTGTTGTAGTGGGGCTGTAGTGTTACTGTAGTGGGGCTGTAGTGTTACTGTAGTGGGGCTGTACTGTAGTGTTACTGTAGTGTTACTGTAGTGGGGCTGTAGTGTTACTGTAGTGGGGCTGTAGTGGGGCTGTAGTAGTGTTACTGTAGTGGGGCTGTAGTGTTACTGTAGTGGGGCTGTAGTGTTACTGTAGTGGGGCTGTAGTGTTACTGTAGTGGGGCTGTAGTGTTACTGTAGTGTTACTGTAGTGTTAGTGTAGTGGGGCTGTAGTGTTACTGTAGTGGGGCTGTAGTGTAGTGTTACTGTAGTGGGGCTGTAGTGTTACTGTAGTGGGGCTGTAGTGTTACTATAGTGGGGCTGAAGTGTTACTGTAGTGGGGCTGTAGTGTTAATGTAGTGGGGCTGTAGTGTTACTGTAGTGTTACTGTAGTGTTACTGTACTGGGGCTGTAGTGTTACTGTAGTGTTAGTGTAGTGGTACTGTACTGGGGCTGTAGTGGGGCTGTAGTGTTACTGTAGCATTACTGTAGTGGGGCTGTATTGTTACTGTAGTGGGGCTGTAGTTACTTAGTGTAGTGTTAGCTGTAGTGTTACTGTAGTGGGGCTGACTGTTAGTGTTAGTGAAGTGGGGCTGTAGTGTTACTGTAGTGGGGCTGTAGTGTTACTGTAGTGGGGCTGTAGTGTTACTGTAGTGTTACTGTAGTGGGGCTGTAGTGTTACTGTAGTGTTACTGTAGTGGGGCTTTTACTGTAGTGGGGCTTAGTGTAGTGGGGCTGTAGTGTTACTGTAGTGGGGCTGTAGTGTTACTGTAGTGGGGCTGTAGTGTTACTGTAGTGTTACTGTAGTGTTACTGTAGTGGGGCTGTAGTGCTACTGTAGTGGGGCTGTAGTGTTACTGTAGTGGGGCTGTAGTGTTACTGTAGTGTTACTGTAGTGTTACTGGGGGGTAGTGTTAGTGTAGTGTTACTGTAGTGGGGCTGTAATGTGTTTACTGTAGTGCTACTGTAGTGGGGCTGTAGTGTTACTGTAGTGGGGCTGTGTTTACTGTAGTGTGTAGTACTGTAGTGGGGCTGTAGTGTTACTGTAGTGGGGCTGTAGTGTTACTGTAGTTACTGTAGTGGGGCTGTAGTGTTACTGTAGTGTTACTGTAGTGGGGCTGTAGTGTTACTGTAGGTGTGTTACTGTTGGGGCTGTAGTGTTACTGTAGTGGGGCTGTAGTGTTACTGTAGTGTTACTGTAGTGGGGCTGTAGTGTTATTGTAGTGGGGCTGTAGTGTTACTGTAGTGTTACTGTAGTGTTACTGCAGTGTTACTGTAGTGGGGCTGTAGTGTTACTGTAGTGTTACTGCAGTGTTACTGTAGTGTTACTGTAGTGCTACTGTAGTAGGGTTATAGTGCTACTGTAGTGGGGCTGTAGTGTTACTGTAGTGTTACTGCAGTGTTACTGTAGTGTTACTGTAGTGCTACTGTAGTAGGGTTATAGTGCTACTGTAGTGGGGCTGTAGTGTTACTGTAGTGTTACTGCAGTGTTACTGTAGTGGGGCTGTAGTGTTACTGTAGTGTTATTGTAGTGGGGCTGTAGTGTTACTGTAGTATGAATGACAGTCACTGTAATAGAAATAAGGCCATGTTCATCTTAACCAGCACTGACCGCCACTGTCCTATAGAGAGATAGGATCAGTCGGAGGAGAACTGGGCCCTATATTTAGGGTCCAGCCAGCTCACTCACACAACACATAGTATGCGTCCAAAATTGCATCCAATTTCCTATATAGTGCACTACTTTTGACTAGAGCCCTATGGAGGTATAGTGGGCCATTTGGGATGCATGTATAGCGTGAAGAAAATAACACCTGAGATTAGACATTTCAGTTGAAACAAACTGGCTAAAGAACTAAGAAACATTCTAGTTATGATTATTTTGTCAGATTTGTAATGGTACTTCAGATGTTGGATCTTAATATGACCCATTTCAACGCAGGAATAAACTAATCCTCAAGCCTGTTTGTTGGCTATACAATGACAAGACTCCAGGTCCACTGGGCATCAGTTCAAGTAGCCTTTATAGGCTAATGCCTTTTACAGTGTGTCTCGTGCGAATTGATATGTGGATTATAATATCTTGACATACAGTTGATGTCGGAAGTTTACATACACTTAGGTTGGAGTCATTAAAACCCGTTTTTCAACCACTCCACTAATTTCTTGTTAACAAACTATAGTTTTGGCAAGTCAGTTAGGACATCTACTATGTGCAGGACACAAATCTTTCCAACAATTGTTTACAGAGAGATTATTTCACTTATAATTCACTGTATCACAATTCCAGAAGGTCAGAAGTTGATTGTGCCTTTAAACAGCTTGGAAAATTCCAGAAAATGATGTCATGGCTTTTAGAAGCTTCTGATAGGCTAATTGACATAATTTGAGTCAATTGGAGGTGTACCTGTGGATGTATTTCAAGGCCTATCCTCAAACTCACTGCCTCTTTGCTTGACATCATGGGGAAATCAGAAATCAGCCAAGACCTCAGAAAAACAATTGTAGACCTCCACAAGTCTGGTTCATCCTTGAGAGCAATTTCCAAACGCCTGAAGGTACCACGTTCATCTGTACAAAGAATAGTACATAAGTATAAACACCATGGGACCACGCAGCCGTCATACCGCTCAGGAAGGAGACGCGTTCTGTCTCCTAGAGATGAACGTACTTTGGTGCGAAAAGTGCAAATCAATCCCAGAACAACAGCAAAGGACCTTGTGAAGATGCTGGAGGAAACGGCTACAAAAGTATCAATATCCACAGTAAAACAAGTCCTATATCGACATAACCTGAAAGGCCGCTCAGCAAGGAAGAAGCCACTGCTCAAAAGGAACTAGTACTGTCTGGAGGAACTAGTACTGGTATAGTTACTCTCTGTGGGGCATACTGTCTGGATCAACTAGTACTGTCTGGAGGAACTAGTACTGTCTGGAGGAACTAGTACTGGTATAGTTACTCTCTGTGGGCCCTATTGTCTGGAGGAACTAGTACTGTCTGGAGGAACTAGTACTGGTATAGTTACTCTCTGTGGGCCATACTGTCTGGATCAACTAGTACTGTCTGGAGAAATTGGTACTGTAACCAGGCCTTGGGGTGAAGGTGGAGGACAGCCAGGCCTTAGAGTGAGGGGTCTGGGGGTGGTGGTGGTGTTGGGTGGTAGAGGGACATTAGCGTTGCTGGCTGTGGGATCAGTGGATCAGTGGCAGCTAGATGTGTCACTTGAAGAGAAACATGACCTCCGTCATGTTGGCAGAACTTTTCGTCTTGCTTTAATGCTCCTATAACAGGATCGCTGAGCAGGCTGCGCCTGGTCACAAACAGGAAGTCTGTGTTAATCCTGTTCCAGGCTAATGAGAGGTCTAGAACCCTGCTCCTTGTCGTCCTGACCCCTGATCTAACAGTACAGTCCTGATCTCCAACAGTACAGTCCTGATCTCTAACAGAACAGTCTTGATCTCTAACAGAACAGTCCTGATCTCTAACAGTACAGTCCAGATCTCTAACAGAACAGTCCTGATCTCTAACAGTACAGTCCTGATCTCTAAGAGTATAGTCCTGATCTCTAACAGAACAGTCCTGATCTCCAACAGAACAGTCCTGATCTCTAACAGTCCTGATCTCTAAAAGAACAGTCCTGATCTCTAACAGAACAGTCCTGATCTCTAACAGTCCTGATCTATAACATAACAGACCTGATCTCTAACAGTACAGTCCTGATCTCTAACAGTCCTGATCTCTAACAGAACAGTCCTGATCTCCGACAGAACAGTCCTGATCTCTAACAGTACAGTGCTGATCTCTAACAGTACAGTCCTGATCTCTAACAGAACAGTCCTGATCTCTAACAGTCCTGATGTCTAACTTAACAGTCCTGATCTCTGACAGGTTGAGACTCCTTCAAAATGTTCAGTGATACATTAAACAGTCAATGTCAGTCAAGGAAATGCTTCAGTTGTCTCTTCAGTGGTCTGTGCTGTGTATATAAAGCCTAGCGTAAATCCTTGGTCCGTCAGTCTACAAGTCATGAGCATGAAGCCGACAGGCCGCAGTTCCTATCAGCGTTATTGTAAAGTGTTCATCCATGACACCTGCCAAGAGGCCTGGTGCCTGGCCTGCTGCCTGGCCTGGCTTCATCACCAGGAAAGAATACGTCCAGGGTAAATATTGTAGGGTAGTGCCCTGGTCTATCACATCAGGCTTCTCCTCAGCTGGCAGGCTCATGTTTATGACGATGTTCAGAAAATGAATATCACTCGTTCAGTTTCCAGAAGAGATTAAAGAGATACCACGTACCACACACACACACACACAGACACACAGACACAGACAAACACACACACACAGACACACACCAGGGCATGGAAGACCTGTCAGGGCTCCTGTCTTGTTTTACTAGATCCCAAGCTGGCCAGTGTTATCAGCAGCAGGCAGTGCAGCGACTCCAGGAGAGATATGTCCTGATCTCTGCAGTAGGATCAAAGTAGGATGACATGAGCCAGCGTAGCCTTCAGAGGAAGATAAATGTACAGAGCCCCAGTCACTATCAAAGGCTGCACTGTTTATAGATGCTGATTAAAGCTTCAGAGCTCTTCCCCTCCCAGTGGAAAAAGGTGGTCAAACATGATTCTGTTTTAGTTGGCCTGGAGCGCCAATGAGAAGCTCCCTTCTGGGCCCGGCTGTGAGCTTGGGATGTAGCAGCGTGGCAGAAGGAATGAGTGTTTTCACTATGTTTTCTACACCATTAAATTAACTTGAATTCATCCCTGAGAGGCTGTGAGAGGAGAAGAATAATATAAATTGTGATTCTCGTTAATCTACTGGGGGTTGATCTACTGGAGGGTTGATCTACTGGGGGTTGATCTACTGGGGTTGATCTACTGGGGGTTGATCTACTGGGGGTTGATTTACTGGGGGTTGATCTACTGGGGGCTCTACTGGGGGTTGATCTACGGGGGGTTGATCTACTGGGGGTTGCTCTACTGGGGTTGATCTACTGGGGGTTGATCTACTGGGGGTTGATCTACTGGGGGTTGATCTACTGGGGGTTGCTCTACTGGGGTTGATCTACAGGGGGTTGATCTACTGGGGTTGATCTACTGGGGGTTGATCTACTGTGGGTTGATCTACTGGGGGTTGATCTACTGGGGGTTGATCTACTGGGGGTTGATCTACTGGGGGTTGATCTACTGGGAGGTTGATCTACTGGGGGTTGATCTACTGGGGGTTGATCTACTGGGGGTTGATCTACTGGGGGTTGATTTACTGGGGGTTGATCATCTACTGGGGGTTGATCTACTGGGGGTTGATCTACTGGGGGTTGATCTACTGGGGGTTGCTCTACTGGGGGTTGATCTACGGGGGTTGATCTACTGGGGGTTGCTCTACTGGGGGTTGATCTACTGGGGGTTGATCTACTGTGGGTTGATCTACTGGGGGTTGATCTACTGGGGGTTGATGTACTGGGGGTTGATCTACTGGGGGTTGATCTACTGGGAGGTTGATCTACTGGGGGTTGATCTACTGGGGGTTGATCTACTGGGGGTTGATCTACTGGGGGTTGATCTACTGGGGTTGATCTACTGGGGTTGATCTACTGGGGGTTGATGTACTGGGGGTTGATCTACTGGGGGTTGATCTACTGGGGGTTGATGTACTGGGGGTTGATCTACTGGGGGTTGATCTACTGGGGGTTGATCTACTGGGGGTTGATCTACTGGGGGTTGATCTACTGGGAGGTTGATCTACTGGGGGTTGATCTACTGGGAGGTTGATCTACTGGGGGTTGATCTACTGGGGGTTGATGTACTGGGGGTTGATCTACTGGGGGTTGATCTACTGGGCGGTTGATCTACTGGGGGTTGATCTACTGGGGTTGATCTACTGGGGGTTGATCTACTGGGGGTTGATCTACTGGGGAAATACGAGTGCCAACAGTATTTGGACAATCACATGTTTTTGTTTTGTTTTGGTTCTGCACTCCAGCACTTGAAATGACTATGAGTTTAGTGTAGACTGTCAGCTTTAATTTGAAGGTATTTGCATCCATATCGGGTGAACTATTTAGAAATGGGAAAAATGTACCTACAGTGGGGAGAACAAGTATTTGATACACTGCCGATTTTGCAGGTTTTCCTACTTACAAAGCATGTAGAGGTCTGTCATTTTTTTTATCATAGGTACACTTCAACTGTGAGAGACGGAATCTAAAACAAAAATCTAGAAAATCACATTGTATGATTTTTAAGTAATTAATTTGCATTTTATTGCATGACATAAGTATTTGATACATCAGAAAAGCAGAACTTAATATATGGTACAGAAACATTTGTTTGCAATTACAGAGATCATATGAGATCACAAGGCTGGGATGTCTCGTCGTTGTCGGTGATCGGGCCTACCACTGTTGTGTCATCGGCAAACTTAATGATGGTGTTGGAGTCGTACCTGGCCATGCAGTCATGAGTGAACAGGGAGAACAGGAGGGGACTGAGCACGCACCCCTGAGAGGCCCCCGTGTTGAGGATCAGTGTGGCAGATGTGTTGTTGCCTACCCTTACCACCTGGGGGTGGCCCGTCAGGAAGTCTAGGATCCAGTTGCAGAGGGAGGTGTTTAGTCCCAGGGTCCATAGCTTAGTGATGAGCTTTGAGGGCACTATGGTGTTGAACACTGAGCAATGAAAAGCATTCTCATGTAGGTGTTCCTTTTGTCCAGGTGGGAAAGGGCAGTGTGGAGTGAGATAGAGATTGCATCATCTGTGGATCTGTTGGGGCGGTATGCGAATTGGAGTGGGTGTAGGGTTTCTGGGATGATGGTGTTGTGAGCCATGACCAGCCTTTCAAAGCTCTTCATGGCTACAGACATGAGTGCTATGGGTCGGTAGTCATTTAGGCAGGTTACCGTAGTGTTCTTGGGCACAGGGACTATTGTGGTCTGCTTGAAACATGTTGGTATTACAGACTCAGATAGGGAGAGGTTGAAAATGTCAGTGAAGACACTTGCCGGTTGGTCAAGACACATTAACCTCTCACCATTACAATAACAGGGGAGGGGGGTTATGATATTTGTGCATCGGTCTCAGTCATCATTATTCAAAATGTGTCACCGTAATTCTGGAGCTCACTGTGATACTTGGTTACAGGCAGAGGACGTGTATTGCAGTAATACTGGAACAGAGGCTCAAAGACAGACAGACATCCCCGTCCTTAGTCCTGCTTGATTAACTATCTGGGCTCTTATTAGTGCTGATCTGAAACCAGATCACACTCCATTCTTCACCATCCCAGGGCTGAATATCATTGTCTTTAGCAGGCCTTTCATGTGCTTGGAGTCTGGTCCGTGACAGAGTGAACCGAACATGGTCCAATGCACCTTCTAGTCCATTACCTTTTCGTTTGATTATTTATTAGAAAACACTGTGTTACTGAGGATAACCTATTGACAGAATGAGTTAGCGACACACTCAAACTACTATATTCAGTCACAGTACTGTACTGTTGGAACAGGAGCCAACTGTCGTGACTATCACCTCTATCTGACAACATGATTCTAGCCCACTGTAAAGCCATCCTAAACTATTCAAAATACATACAGTGTTAACCCCTTGGATTTCGTCACATTTCTTCACAATACACAGTGGGATTAATGTATTTAAATGCAATTTTTACATCCACAATCTACACAAAATACTCTGGAAATAAAATAAACTACAGTCATTGCGTATTCAGCTCCCTGAGTCAATACATGTTAGAATCACCTTACAGCTGCGAGTCTTTCTGGGTAAATCTCTAAGAGCATTACACATCTGGATTGTAAAATATTTTCCCATTATTCTTTTCAACATTATTCAAGATCTGTCAAGATGTTGGGGAGCATAGATAGACAGACATTTTCAAGTCTTGCCATTGATTTTCAAGCAGATTTAATTCAAAACTGTAACTCGGCCACTCAGGAACATTCACTGTCTTCTTGGTAAGTAACTCCAGTGTAGATTTGGCCTTGTGTTTTAGGTTATTGTCCTGCTGAAAGGTGAATTCATCTCCAAGTGTCTGGTGGAAAGCGTACTGAACCAGGTTTTCCTCTGCTTAGGCCCGTTCCTATTTGCCGATGTCAAGCATACCCATACCATACTGCAGCCACCATCATACTGCAGTCACCATCATACTGCAGTCACCATCACACTGCAGCCACCATCATACTGCAGTCACCATCATACTGCAGTCACCATCATACTGCAGCCACCATCATACTGCAGCCACCATCATACTGCAGCCACCATCATACTGCAGTCACCATCATACTGCAGTCACCATCATACTGCAGTCACCATCATACTGCAGTCACCATCATACTGCTGTCACCATCACACTGCAGTCACCATTACACTGCAGTCACCATTACACTGCAGACACCATCATACTGCAGTCACCATCATACTGCAGTCACCATTACACTGCAGTCACCATTACACTGCAGACACCATCACACTGCAGTCACCATCATACTGCAGTCACCATCATACTGCAGTCACCATTACACTGCAGTCACCATCACACTGCAGACACCATCATACTGCAGTCACCATCATACTGCAGTCACCATCATACTGCAGTCACCATCATACTGCAGTTACCATCATACTGCAGCCACCATCATACTGCAGTCACCATCATACTGCAGTCACCATCATACTGCAGTCACCATTACACTGCAGACACCATCACACTGCAGTCACCATCATACTGCAGTCACCATCATACTGCAGTCACCATTACTGCAGTCACCATCACACTGCAGTCACCATCATACTGCAGTCACCATCATACTGCAGCCACCATCATACTGCAGTCACCATCATACTGCAGTCACCATTACACTGCAGTCACCATTACACTGCAGACACCATCACACTGCAGTCACCATCATACTGCAGACTCATATTTTCATTCTGTACATTTGAGTTGTTCTTTTCACTCTGTCATTTAGGTTAGTATTGTGGAGTCACTACAATGTTGTTGATCCATCCTCAGTTCTCCAATCACAGACAATGAACTAAGTACCTGTTTTAAAATCACCAATGGCACCATGGTAACATCCCTGAGCAGTTTCCTTCCTGTCCTGCAGCTCAGTTCTGAAGGAAGACTGTATCTTTGATGTGTCTGGGTGGTTTAAATACATCATCCACAGTATAATTATTAACTTGACCATGCTTAAAGAGATATTAAATGTCTGATTTGTTATTGTTACCCATCTACCAATCACTGCCCTTCTTAATGAGGCTTTTGAAAAGCTCCCTGGTCTTTGTAGTTGAATCGGTGTTTGAAATGCAACACTTGACTGAGGGACTTTACAGATGTGGTAAGTATGGGGGACAGAGGAAGGAGTGGTCATTCACTACTAGACTGAGGGACCTTACAGATGTGGTAAGTATGGGGGACAGAGGAAGGAGTGGTCATTCACTATTAGACTGAGGGACCTTACAGATGTGGTATGTATGGGGGACAGAGGAAGGAGTGGTCATTCACTATTAGACTGAGGGACCTTACAGATGTGGTATGTATGGGGGACAGAGGAAGGAGTGGTCATTCACTACTAGACTGAGGGACCTTACAGATGTGGTATGTATGGGGGACAGAGGAAGGAGTCGTCATTAAAACATCATGTCAACCCCTAGTAAGTCATGGTAACTTTTTATTTGATTTGCTAAAAACCACATATTACTCCTGAGATTATTTAGGGTTGCCTGAACAAAGGGATGAATACTTACGAAACAACTATATTTTAGTAATTCCTTTTGTTATTATTACCCTTTCAGTATTTTGTGTAGATTGTTGACAAAAAAATAACAATTAAATCCATTTGAATCCAACTGACATTACTCCCACTAACATTACCCCCACTAACATTACCCCCACTAACATTACTCCCACTAACATTACACCCACTAACATTACCCCCACTAACATTACTCCCACTAACATGAATCCCACTAACATTACCCCCACTAACATTACCCCCACTAACATTACTCCCACTAACATTACCCCCACTAACATTACCCCCACTAACATTACTCCTACTAACATTACCCCCACTAACATTACTCATACTAACATTACCCCACTAACATTACTCCCACTAACATTACTCCTACTAACATTACCCCCACTAACATTATTCCTACTAACATTACCCCGCTAACATTACTCCCACTAACATTACAACTACTAACATTACTCCCACTAACATTACTCCTACTAACATTACCCCCACTAACATTATTCCTACTAGCATTACCCCCACTAACATTACTCCTACTAACATTAATCCCACTAACATGAATCCCACTAACATTACCCCCACTAACATTACTCCTACTAACATTACCCCCACTAACATTACTCCTACTAACATTACCCCCACTAAAATTACTCCAACTAACATTACTCCTACTAACATTAATCCCACTAACATTACTCATACTAACATTACCCCCACTAACATTACTCCCACTAACATTACAACTACTAACATTACTCCCACTAACATTACTCCTACTAACATTATTCCTACTAACATTACCCCCACTAACATTACTCCCACTAACATTACAACTACTAACATTACTCCCACTAACATTACTCCTACGAACATTACCCCCACTAACATTATTCCTACTAACATTACCCCCACTAACATTACTCCTACTAACATTAATCCCACTAACATGAATCCCACTAACACTACCCCCACTAACATTACTCCTACTAACATTACCCCCACTAACATTACTCCTACTAACATTACCCCCACTAAAATTACTCCAACTAACATTACTCCTACTAACATGAATCCCACTAACATTGCTCCCATAAACATTACCCCCACTAACATTACTCCTACTAGCATTACCCCACTAAAATTAATCCTACTAACATTACTCCTACTAACATTACCCCCACTAACATTACTCCCACTAACATTACTCCCTAACATTAATCCTACTAACATTGCTCCCACTAACATTACCCCCACTAACATTACTCCTACTAACATTACCCCCACTAACATTACTCCTACTAACATTAATCCCACTAACATGAATCCCACTAACATTACCCCCACTAACATTACTCCTACTAACATTACCCCCACTAACATTACTCCTACTAACATTACCCCCACTAACATTACTCCTACTAACATTACCCCACTAAAATTACTCCAACTAACATTACTCCTACTAACATTAATCCCACTAACATGAATCCCACTAACATTACTCATACTAACATTACCCCCACTAACATTACTCCCACTAGCATTACAACTACTAACATTACTCCCACTAACATTACTCCTACTAACATTACCCCCACTAACATTATTCCTACTAACATTACCCCCACTAACATTACAACTACTAACATTACTCCCACTAACATTACTCCTACTAACATTACCCCCACTAACATTATTCCTACTAACATTACCCCCACTAACATTACTCCTACTAACATTAATCCCACTAACATGAATCCCACTAACATTACCCCCACTAACATTACTCCTACTAACATTACCCCCACTAACATTACTCCTACTAACATTACCCCCACTAAAATTACTCCAACTAACATTACTCCTACTAACATTAATCCCACTAACATGAATCCCACTAACATTGCTCCCATAAACATTACCCCCACTAACATTACTCCTACTAGCATTACCCCCACTAAAATTAATCCTACTAACATTACTCCTACTAACATTACCCCCACTAACATTACTCCCACTAACATTACTCACACTAATCCTAAACATTGCTCCCACTAACATTACCCCCACTAACATTACTCCTACTAACATTACCCCCACTAACATTACTCCTACTAGCATTAATCCCACTAACATGAATCCCACTAACATTACCCCCACTAACATTACTCCTACTAACATTACCCCCACTAACATTACTCCTACTAACATTACCCCACTAACATTACTCCTACTAACATTAATCCCACTAACATGAGTCCCACTAACATTGCTCCCATAAACATTACCCCCACTAACATTACTCCTACTAACATTACCCCCACTAACATTACTCCTACTAACATTACCCCCACTAACATTACTCCCACTAACATTACTCACACTACATTAATCCTACTGACGTTGCTCCCACTAACATTACCCCCACTAACATTAACTAACATTACCCCCACTAACATTACTCCTACTAGCATTAATCCCACTAACATGAATCCCACTAACATTACCCCCACTAACATTACTCCTACTAACATTACCCCACCTAACATTACTCCTACTAACATTACCCCACTAACATTACCCCCTAACATTACAACTACTAACATTACTCCCACTAACATTACTCCTACTAACATTACCCCCACTAACATTATTCCTACTAACATTACCCCCACTAACATTACTCCCACTAACATTACAACTACTAACATTACTCCCACTAACATTACTCCTACTAACATTACCCCACTAACATTATTCCTACTAACATTACCCCCACTAACATTACTCCTACTAACATTACCCCACCTAACATTACTCCTACTAACATTACCCCCACTAACATTACCCCCACTAACATTACAACTACTAACATTACTCCCACTAACATTACTCCTACTAACATTACCCCCACTAACATTATTCCTACTAACATTACCCCCACTAACATTACTCCTACTAACATTAATCCCACTAACATGAATCCCACTAACACTACCCCCACTAACATTACTCCTACTAACATTACCCCCACTAACATTACTCCTACTAACATTACCCCCACTAAAATTACTCCAACTAACATTACTCCTACTAACATGAATCCCACTAACATTGCTCCCACTAACATTACCCCCACTAACATTACTCCTACTAACATTACCCCACTAAAATTAATCCTACTAACATTACTCCTACTAACATTACCCCACTAACATTACTCCCACTAACATTACTCCCACTAATCTAAACATTGCTCCCACTAACATTACCCCCACTAACATTACTCCTACTAACATTACCCCCACTAACATTACTCCTACTAGCATTAATCCCACTAACATGAATCCCACTAACATTACCCCCACTAACATTACTCCTACTAGCATTAATCCCACTAACATGAATCCCACTAACATTACCCCCACTAACATTACCCCCACTAACATTACCCCCACTAACATTACTCCTACTAACATTACCCCCACTAACATTACTCCTACTAACATTACCCCCACTAACATTACTCCTACTAACATTACTCCCACTAACATGAATCCCACTAACATTACTCCCACTAACATTACTCATACTAACATTACCCCCACTAACATTACTCCCACTAACATTACAACTACTAACATTACTCCCACTAACATTACTCCTACTAACATTATTCCTACTAACATTACCCCCACTAACATTACTCCCACTAACATTACAACTACTAACATTACTCCCACTAACATTACTCCTACCACTAACATTACCCCCACTAACATTATTCCTACTAACATTACCCCCACTAACATTACTCCTACTAACATTAATCCCACTAACATGAATCCCACTAACATTACCCCCACTAACATTACTCCTACTAACATTACCCCCACTAACATTACTCCTACTAAAATTACTCCACTAACATTACTCCTACTAACATTAATCCCACTAACATGAATCCCACTAACATTGCTCCCATAAACATTACCCCACTAACATTACTCCTACTAGCATTACCCCCACTAAAATTAATCCTACTAACATTACTCCTACTAACATTACCCCCACTAACATTACTCCCACTAACATTACTCACACTAATCCTACTAACATTGCTCCCACTAACATTACCCCCACTAACATTACTCCTACTAACATTACCCCCACTAACATTACTCCTACTAGCATTAATCCCACAAACATGAATCCCACTAACATTACCCCACTAACATTACTCCTACTAACATTACCCCCACTAACATTACCCCCACTAACATTACTCCTACTAACATTAATCCCACTAACATGAATCCACTAACATTGCTCCCATAAACATTACCCCCACTAACATTACTCCTACTAACATTACCCCCCACTAACATTACTCCTACTAACATTACCCCCACTAACATTACTCCCACTAACATTACTCACACTCACATTAATCCTACTAACATTACTCCCACTAACATTACCCCACTAACATTACTCCTACTAACATTACCCCCACTAACATTACTCCTACTAGCATTAATCCCACTAACATGAATCCCACTAACATTACCCCCACTAACATTACTCCTACTAACATTACCCCACCTAACATTACTCCTACTAACATTACCCCCACTAACATTACCCCCACTAACATTACTCCCACTAACATTACCCCCACTAACATTACTCCTACTAACATTACTATCACTGACATTACTATCACTACATTACTCCTACTAACATTACCCCCACTAACATTACTCCTACTAGCATTAATCCCACTAACATGAATCCCACTAACATTACCCCCACTAACATTACTCCTACTAACATTACCCCTACCTAACATTACTCCTACTAACATTACCCCCACTAACATTACCCCTACTAACATTACTCCCACTAACATTACCCCCACTAACATTACTCCTACTAACATTACTATCACTGACATTACTATCCTACTGACATTACTCCTACTAACTTTACCCCCACTAACATTACTCCTACTAACATTAATCCCACTAACATGAATCCCACTAACATTACCCCCACTAACATTACTCCCACTAACATTACCCATCTAACATTAATCCCACTAACATTAATCCCACTAACATTACTCCCACTAACATTACCCCCTCTAACATTACCCCCTCTAAAATTAATCCCACTAATATTACTCCCACTAACATTACTCCCACTAACATTACTATCACTGACATTACTATCACTGGCATTACTCCCACTAACATTACTCCCACTAACATTACTATCACTGACATTACTATCACTGACATTACTCCTACTAACATTACTCCCACTAACATTACTATCACTGACATTACTATCACTGACATTACTCCTACTAACATTACCCCCACTAACATTACTCCTACTAACATTAATCCCACTAACATGAATCCCACTAACATTACCCCCACTAACATTACTCCCACTAACATTACCCCTCTAACATTAATCCCACTAACATTACTCCCACTAACATTACCCCCTCTAACATTACCCCCTCTAACATTAATCCCACTAATATTACTCCCACTAACATTACTATCACTGACATTACTATCAATGGCATTACTCCCACTAACATTACTCCCACTAACATTACTATCACTGACATTACTCCCACTAACATTACTCCCACTAACATTACTCCTACTAACATTACCCCCACATTACTCCCACTAACATTACTCCCACTAACATTACTATCACTGACATTACTATCACTGGCATTACTCCCACTAACATTACTCCCACTAACATTACTATCACTGACATTACTCTCACTGACATTACTCCTACTAACATTACCCCCACTAACATTACTCCTACTAACATTAATCCCACTAACATGACTCCCACTAACATTACCCCCACTAACATTACTCCCACTGACATTACCCCCACTAACATCACTCCCACTAACATTACTCCCGCTAACATTACTCCCACTAACATTACCCCCACTAACATTACTCCCACTAACATTACCCCCGCTAACATTACCCCCACTAACATTACTCCCACTAACATTACCCCACTAACATTACTCCCACTAACGTAATAAAATGTGAAGAAATCCAAGGGGTCTGAATACTTTTGTAAGGCCCTGTATACCAATAAATCTGAACAGGTCCCCGTCAGATTGGCAGTATTACAGCGCCAGCTGGCATCATGAATAAGTGACCTATTATTTTTGGAGGTGGGTGTGCCCATTCTTAATGTTCTTGTTTTGCCTTCGCGACGGCGATCATTAAAACAAATAGGCTTATCAGCTCTTATCGTGACAACTCCTGTACTTCAAATATACCAGAGCTGATAAAAGAAACCGTTTCTAGGAACCCATGCAGAATGTTTCCTGCTAATGATCCTCGTACCGGTCCTTTCTTATAGGACCTAAGACTATTTTCTACGTGTTTTTATATTGGTATATATATATTGGAGTCCCTTTATCTACTTCCTCAGAGTCGGATGAACTTGTGGATACCATGTGTATGTATCCGTGCTAGCAGATACACATAGACTGCCAGTCATTGTGCTAAAGCTAAATAGCATTGGCTCACAAAACTACCTCAAACTTCCTTCATACTGGACAGAGACATAGAAATGGTGTCCACAAGTTGTTAGTATCGAGTAACATCCTCCTCAATATAAATTCAATACCACTTGGTTTTTGGCATTGGAACCAAGTCTATTTCAAAATGACTCCATATCTGGCAGGCTGTGCTGTTGTACACCTGTTTTAAGGCATTACAATGAGATGAAACTATGCAGAGCATTTGGTGTGTCTAGGTTTCAGAAAACTGGAAGTTAAACTATGAGCTCAATCCATTGGCGTGTAGATGGAACTATGTCCACAGAGAGAGAGAGAGATAGAGAAAGAGAGATAGAGAATGAGAGAGATAGAGAATGAGAGAGAGAGAGAGAGAGAGAGAGAGAGAGAGAGCGAAAGAGACAGAAAGAGACAGAAAGAGACAGAAAGAGACAGAAAGAGAGAAACTACTGGTGCTGGATTGGTCTGACCAGATATTAATCAGAAAAATGCATTCCTGGACTTCCTCTCCGATGGTAGAGTTTTGTGCTGGGGCTGGAGCTGGGGCATGGGGTTGGGGCTGCTGGGGTTGGGGCTGGGGTTGGGGCTGGGGTTGGTGCTGCTGGGGTTGGGGCTGTTGGGGTTGGGGCTGCTGGGGTTGGGGCTGCTGGGGTTGGGGCTGCCAGGGTTGGGGCTGCCGGGGTTGGGGCGTGGGGTTGGGGCGTGGGGTTGGGGCTGCTGGGGTTGGGGCGTGGGGTTGGGGCTGCTGGGGCTGGTGGTGTTGGGGCTGCTGGGGATGTTGGGGCTGCTGGGGCTGGGGCTGCTGGGGTTGGGGCTGCTGGGGCTGGGGCTGCTGGGGTTGGGGCTGCTGGGGTTGGGGCTGCTGGGGTTTGGGCTGCTGGGGTTGGGGCTGCTGGGGATGCTGGGATGGGGCTGCTGGTGCTGCTGGGGTTGGGGCTGCTGGGATTGTGGCTGCTGGGGTTGGGGCTACTGGGGATGGGGCTGCTGGTGCTGCTGGGGTTGGGGCTGCTGGGGTTGTGGCTGCTGGGGTTGGGGCTACTGGGGATGTTGGGGCTGCTGGGGCTGCTGGGGGCTGGGGCTGCTGGGGTTGGGGCTGCTGGGGTTGGGGCTGCTGGGGTTGGGGCTGCTGGGGTTTGGGCTGCTGGGGGGGGTTGGGGCTGCTGGGGATGCTGGGATGGGGCTGCTGGTGCTGCTGGGGTTGGGGCTGCTGGGATTGTGGCTGCTGGGTTGGGGCTGCTGGGGATGGGGCTGCTGGTGCTGCTGGGGTTGGGGCTGCTGGGGTTGTGGCTGCTGGGGTTGGGGCTGCTGGGGATGGGGCTGCTGGTGCTGCTGGGGCTGCTGGGGTTGGGGCTGCCAGGGTTGGGGCTGCCAGGGTTGGGGCTGCCGGGGTTGGGGCGTGGGGTTGGGGCGTGGGGTTGGGGCTGCTGGGGTTGGGGCGTGGGGTTGGGGCTGCTGGGGCTGGTGGTGTTGGGGCTGCTGGGGCTGGTGGTGTTGGGGCTGCTGGGGATGTTGGGGCTGGGGCTGCTGGGGTTGGGGCTGCTGGGGCTGGGGCTGCTGGGGTTGGGGCTGCTGGGGTTTGGGCTGCTGGGGTTGGGGTTGGGGCTGCTGGGGATGCTGGGGTTGGGGCTGCTGGTGCTGCTGGGGTTGGGGCTGCTGGGATTGTGGCTGCTGGGGTTGGGGCTACTGGGGATGGGGCTGCTGGTGCTGCTGGGGTTGGGGCTGCTGGGGTTGTGGCTGCTGGGGTTGGGGCTACTGGGGATGGGGCTGCTGGTGCTGCTGGGGTTGGGGCTGCTGGGGTTGGGGCTTGTGGCTGCTGGGGTTGTGGCTGCTGGGGTTGGGGCTGCTGGGGTTGGGGCTGCTGGGGATGTGGCTGCTGGGGTTGGGGCTGCTGGGGCTGCTGGGGTTGGGGCTATTGGGGTTGGAGCTGCTGGAGTTGGGGCTGCTGGGGCTGCTGGGGTTGGGGCTGCTGGGGTTGAGTTATTGGGCTGGGGATTGGGAGAGACAGGGCTGTGTTATTGGGCTGGGGATTGGGAGAGACAGGGTTGTGTTATTGGGCTGGGGATTGGGAGAGACAGGGCTGTGTTATTGGGCTGGGGATTGGGAGAGACAGGTTGGGTACTTTAGACCAGAGCCCTATTCCCTATATATAGTGAACTACTGTAGACCAGAGCCCTATTCCCTATATAGTGTACTACTATAGACCAGAGCCCTATTCCCTATATAGTGCACTACTTTAGACCAGAGCCCTATTCCCTATATAGTGCACTACTTTAGACCAGGGCCCTATTCCATACATAGTGCACTACTTTAGACCAGAGCCCTATTCCCTATATAGTGGACTACTTTAGACCAGAGCCCTATTCCCTATATAGTGGACTACTTTAGACCAGAGCCCTATTCCCTATTTAGTGGACTACTTTAGACCAGAGCCCTATTCCCTATATAGTGGACTACTTTAGACCAGGGCCCTATTCCCTATATAGTGGACTACTTTAGAGCCCCATGGGTCCTGGTCACCGGCAGTGCTCTGTTTAGGGAACAGGGTTCTATTAGGGAAGCAGCCAGAGTAGAGGGGCTCAGAGAGACCTAAGCGGCCTCTCTCTGCCCTGACCTAAGTGGGAGAGATGGCGCTCAGTATTTACTCAGGTGGAATAATACGCAGCCCAGCTGGCCAGTGTGTAGTGATAAAACAAAGAAGATTTCAAAGAATGTGCTCCATGTGTTCCTAAGAGTATGTGAGCATAGAGCCAACTCTGATCGAGTGGCAGATGCTTTGACTAGAAAACCCCATGCTTTCAAACGCTATTCCACAACCACAGGTTTGCAGGTGTGTATTTCAGGCTCAATAGCTAACTTTAATGAATACTCAGAACTATGTGGTTCATGGAGAAAACTCTACAAAATGTAAACTATGTTCAACTAGAGAATATTGTCAGTTAAATCAGAGGTTCCCAAACTCATTGGAGCCAGGGGCTCCTCATGTGATAGTGAATTCATCAGGGACTCCTCATGTGATAGTGAATTCATCAGGGGCTCCTCATGTGATAGTGAATTCATCAGGGGCTCCTCATGTGATAGTGAATTCATCAGGGGCTCCTCATGTGATAGTGAATTCATCAGGGGCTCCTCATGTGATAGTGAATTCATCAGGGGCTCCTCATGTGATAGTGAATTCATCAGGGGCTCCTCATGTGATAGTGAATTCATCAGGGGCTCCTCATGTGATTCTGATTTCATCAGGGGCTCCTCATGTGATTCTGATTTCATCAGGGGCTCCTCATGTGATTCTGATTTCATCAGGGGCTCCTCATGTGATAGTGAATTCATCAGGGAGCCCTCATGTGATTCTGATTTCATCAGGGGCTCCTCATGTGATAGTGAATTCATCAGGGAGCCCTCATGTGATTCTGATTTCATCAGGGAGCCCTCATGTGATTCTGATTTCATCAGGGAGCCCTCATGTGATAGTGAATTCATCAGGGAGCCCTCATGTGATAGTGAATTCATCAGGGAGCCCTCATGTGATTCTGATTTCATCAGGGAGCCCTCATGTGATAGTGAATTCATCAGGGAGCCCTCATGTGATAGTGAATAAGTAACCATTAGTAACATTGATGCAGTACTGTGGATCCCTGTGAGCCTCTCAGGCCCTGAAGAGGGTAGTCATTATTATAGCTGAATAATATTACATTGTATTGTATTGCACCCTCTAAACTTGTTCAACGAAACCCTTGGCCAAATTCCTCTAATCCGTTGCAATAAAAACATGTTATTAGAGATCAGGCGCCGGACACACTTCAGTACCTCGGACCGGGCTCCTTTCAAGAATGCATTCTTTACAAGTGAATATAAGAATTACGAAATCTTTCACAATATTCCTGGACAGCTAGTTAAGACAACTCATCGATCGTGTGTTGAGAAGTACAGTATCTTGCGGAGGTTAGGTCATGTAAAATGACTGGAGACACAGACTTGTTAACACCCAACCTGCTCACATACCTAGCTTCGTTTTGACAGCAACAAGCTGGAAATAACTAGGACCTGAAATGCCTCTCTGTATCGAAGCGAAAGGAATGAAAGGAATGAAATGAGTCAAGTCCTGAGGGGAGAGAACCTTCTAATTATTAAATGAAGGGAGAAATCAGAGGAGCTGCCTGGGTCTGTTGACACTAGTGGTATTTTGCTCTTGGTGCGATTCCACCTGCAACATTTGTCAACACAACGCATCTGCCAAACTCCAGCAACATGGTGGTCCAGACCAGTTTACATTTCGCAATATCAATTAAGTACCTCTGCTTGTTTTCCCCCTCCCTGGCAAAATTCATTATTTAACAAACGCAGGTCTTTCAGACTGAAGTTCCATACAGGTCTACTATGAGTTTCCTTTTAGTTACTCTCTCCAGCAGCACTTTCAAATATCTACCTCCAAAGATGACAGATTTCAACTGGGGATTTGTTTTCCTGGGACTTCTCTCCAGTAAAACAAGTAGACATAAACACTCAAGTAACTTGGGTGCAAAAAAGGACCGGAACACCTTGTCTGTGCATCTAAACGGAAAAAGAAAAGATTCAATGCTTCGTCTCCACATAAAAGACACAGGCTGCTCCCCAGCGTAGCAGGTGTACATTCCTGGGAGAGACTGAGGCAGGAGCCGCTCGGTACTCTTCAACTACAGAGGTTAAATGGTTCCTTACACGTAAGAGCAGCCAGCACATGGGCCATGTTTCATCCTGACAAATGATGGCTGTGAATGGGAGGAAGGGAGGTAGGGAGGGACTCAAGAGGGACAACAACATCATGAGAGGGATGTAGGGTAGACTCAGAGGGATAACAATATCATGGGAGGGAGGTAGGGACTCAAGAGGGATAACAACATCATGAGAGGGAGGTAGGGAGGGAGGTAGGGACTCAGAGGGACAAAAACATCATGAGAGGGAGGTAGGGACTCAGAGGGACAACAACATCATGGGAGAGAGGTAGGGACTCAGAGGGACAACAACATCATGAGAGGGAGGTAGGGAGGGACTCAGAGGGATAACAACATCATGGGAGGGAGGTAGGGACTCAGAGGGACAACAACATCATGGGAGGGAGGAAGAGGGACTCAGAGGGACAACAACATCATGGGAGGGAGGGACTCAGAGGGACAACAACATCATGGGAGGGAGGGAGGGACTCAGAGGGACAACAACATCATGGGAGGGAGGTAGGGTAGACTCAGAGGGACAACAACATCATGGAAGGGAGGTAGGGTAGACTCAGAGGGACAACAACATCATGGGAGGGAGGTAGGGACTCAGAGGGACAACAACATCATGGGAGAGAGGAAGAGGGGGAGGGAGGGACTCAGAGTGATAACATCATGGGAGATAGGAAGAGGGGGACTCAGAGGGACAACAACATCATGGGAGGGAGGGACTCAGAGGGACAACAACATCATGGGAGGGAGGGAGGGACTCAGAGGGACAACAACATCATGGGAGGGACTCAGAGGGACAACAACATCATGGGAGGGAGGTAGGGACTCAGAGGGACAACAACATCAGGGAGGGACAACAACATCATGGGACTCAGAGGACAACAACATCATGGGAGAGAAGGAAGAGGGGGGGGGAGGGACTCAGAGGACATCATGGGAGATAGGAAGAGGGGGGACTCAGACTCAGAGGGACAACAACATCATGGGAGAGAGGTAGGGTAGACTCAGAGGGACAACAACATCATGAGAGGGGTAGGGGTACTCAGAGGGACTCAGAGGGACAACAACATCATGGGAGAGAGGAAGGGGGGGGACTCAGAGGGACAACAACATCATGAGAGGGAGGTAGGGAGGGCTCAGACAACAACATCATGAGAGGGAGGGACAACAACATCATGAGAGGGAGGTAGGGAGGGAGGAGGGACTCAGAGGACAACATCATGGGAGGGAGGAAGGGGGGAGGTCATGGGAGGGAAGAGGGGGACTCAGAGGGACAACAACATCATGGGAGGGACAGAGGGACAACATCATGGGAGAGAGGAAGAGGGGGACTCAGAGGGACAACAACATCATGGGAGAGAGGAAGAGGGGGACTCAGAGGGACAACAACATCATGGGAGAGAGGAAGAGGACTCAGAGGACAACAACATCATGAGAGGGAAGACTCAGAGGGACAACAACATCATGGGAGGGAGGAAGGGGGGACTCATGGGAGGGAGGAAGGGACTCAGAGGGACAACAGAGGGGACAACAACATCATGGGAGGGAGGGAGGGAGGGAGGGGGACATCATGGGAGGGAGGTAGGGACTCAGAGGGACAACAACATCATGGGAGAGAGGAAGAGGGGGACTCAGACAGGAGGAAGGGGGGACAGAGGGACAACATCATGGGAGGGGGGGCTGGGACAACAACATCATGGGAGGAGAGGAGGGGGGACTCAGAGGGACAACAACATCATGGGAGAGAGGAAGAGGGGGACTCAGAGGGACAACAACATCATGGGAGAGATGGAGGGGTAGACTCAGAGGATAACAACATCATGGGAGGGAGGTAGGGGAGGGGGACTCAGAGGGACAACAACATCATGGGAGGGAGGAGGGACTCAGAGGGACAACAACATCATGGGAGAGAGGATCTCAGAGGGACAACAACATCATGGGAGGAGGGACTCAGAGGAGAGAGGGACTCAGAGGGACAACAAACATCATGGGAGGAGGAAGGGACTCAGAGGGACAACAACATCATGGGAGAGGGAAGAGGAGGGACAACAACATCATGGGAGGGAGGGACTCAGAGGGACAACAACATCATGGGAGGGAGGGAGGGACTCAGAGGGACAACAACATCATGGGAGGGAGGTAGGGACTCAGAGGGACAACAACATCATGGGACAACAACATCAGAGGGAGGTAGGGACTCAACAACATCATGGGAGGAAGAGGGGGAGGGAGGGACTCAGAGGGACAACATCATGGGAGAGGAAGAGGGGACTCAGAGGGACAACAACATAGGAGGGACTCAGAGGGACAACAACATCATGGGAGGGAGGTAGGGTAGACTCAGACAACAACATCAGGGAGGGAGGTCAGGGACAGACAACATCATCATGGGAGGAGGGGGAGGGGGACTCAGAGTGATAACATCATGGGAGATAGGAAGAGGGGGACTCAGAGGGACAACAACATCATGGGAGGACTCAGAGGGACAACAACATCATGGGGGAGGGAGGGAGGGACTCAGAGGGACAACAACATCATGGGAGGGAGGAAGGGGGACTCAGAGGGACAACAACATCATGGGAGGGAGGTAGGAAGAGGGACAACAACATCATGGGAGGGACTCAGAGGGACAACAACATCATGGGAGGGAGGAAGGGGGGACTCAGAGGGACAACAACATCATGGGAGATAGGAAGAGGGGGACTCAGAGGACAACAACATCATGGGGGAGGGACTCAGAGGGACAACAACATCATGGGGGAGGTAGGGGGACTCAGAGGGACAACAACATCATGGGAGGGATGTAGGGACTCAGAGGGACAACAACATCATGGGAGAGAGGAAGAGGGGGACAACAACATCAGAGGGACAACAACATCATGGGAGGGAGGAAGACTCAGAGGGACAACAACATCATGGGAGGGAGGGACTCAGAGGGACAACAACATGAGGGAGGGAGGAAGAGGGGGGAGACTCAGAGGGACAACAACATCATGGGAGATAGGAAGAGGGGGACTCAGAGGGACAACAACATCATGGGAGAGAGGTAGGGTAGACTCAGAGGGACAACAACATCATGGGAGAGAGGAAGAGGGGGACTCAGAGGGACAACAACATCATGGGAGAGAGGAAGAGGGGGACTCAGAGGGACAACAACATCATGGGAGAGAGGAAGAGGGGGACTCAGAGGGACAACAACATCATGGGAGAGAGGAAGAGGGGGACTCAGAGGGACAACAACATCATGGGAGAGAGGAAGAGGGGGACTCAGAGGGACAACAACATCATGGGAGAGAGGAAGAGGGGGACTCAGAGGGACAACAACATCATGGGAGAGAGGGAGGGTAGACAGAGGACCATTTCAGTCACCTCACATTCATATTGCCTCATTAACTCATAGTAAACACAAAGCACGGACTTCCATGTGCACAAACATACGTAGGCTTGTCTTACCAACATATACAGTAGACTATATAATAATGATCTGGCCATGGAAATTCATCATTCAGCCTACATAGACACATCAAAAACAACCGAACAATAGAAAACCATACACACATAATACAAATAGTTAAAAGAAAGAAATGAAGAAATATCAGAAAGAGAAATGTCACGCGTCCAGATTCTGCTGGGCTTTTCACGCTCAACCGTGTATCAAGAATGGTGCACCACCCAAAGAACATCCAGCCAACTGGACACAACGGTGGGGAGCATTGGAGTCAACATGGGCCAGCATCCCTGTGGAATGCTTTAGACACCTTGTAGAGTCAACATGGGGCCAGCATCCCTGTGGAACGCTTTAGACACCTTGTAGAGTCAACATGGGGCCAGCATCTCTGTGGAACACTTTAGACACCTTGTAGAGTCAACATGGGGCCAGTATCCTGTGGAACACTTTAGACACCTTGTAGAGTCAACATGGGGCCAGCATCTCTGTGGAACGCTTTAGACACCTTGTAGAGTCAACATGGGGCCAGCATCCCTGTGGAATGCTTTAGACACCTTGTAGAGTCAACATGGGGCCAGCATCCCTGTGGAACGCTTTAGACACCTTGTAGAGTCAACATGGGGCCAGCATCTCTGTGGAACACTTTAGACACCTTGTAGAGTCAACATGGGGCCAGCATCCCTGTGGAACGCTTTAGACACCTTGTAGAGTCAACATGGGGCCAGCATCCCTGTGGAACGCTTTAGACACCTTGTAGAGTCAACATGGGGCCAGCATCTCTGTGGAACGCTTTAGACACCTTGTAGAGTCAACATGGGGCCAGCATCCCTGTGGAACGCTTTAGACACCTTGTAGAGTCAACATGGGGCCAGCATCCCTGTGGAACGCTTTAGACACCTTGTAGAGTCCCATAGCCCTGATGAATTGAGTCCCATACCCCTGATGAATTGAGGCTGTTCTGAGGGCAAAAGTGGAGGGTTCAACTCAATATTAGGAAGGTGTCTTTAATGTTTTTTTTTACACTGGTACTGTAAATATACACATATGTATATACGGTACCAGTCCAAAGTTAGGACACACCTACTCATTCCAGGATTTTTCTTCATTTTTACTATTTTTTACATTGTAGAATAATAGTGAAGACAATAAAACTATGAAACAACACATATGGAATCATGTAGTAACCAAAAATGTGTTCAGCAAATATTTGAGATTCTTCGAATTAGTCACCTTTTGCCTTGATGACAGCTTTGCACACTCTTGGCATATTCTCAACCAGCTTCATGAGGTAGTCACCTGGAATGCATTTCAGTTAACAGCTATGCCTTGTTTAAAGTTAATTTGTGGAATTTATTTAATTCTTAAAGGCTTTGAGACATTCAGTTGTGTTGTGACAAGGTAGGGGTGGTACACAGAATATAGCCCTATTTGGTAAAAGACCAAGTCCATATTATGTCAAGAACAGCTCAAATAAGCAAACGGCAGTCCACCAATACTTTAAGACACGAAGGTCAGTCAACCCGAAAAATGTCAAGAACTTTGAAAGTTTCTTCAGGTGCAGTCGCACAAACAATCAAGAGCTATGATGAAACTGGCTCTCATGAGGACCACCACAGGAAAGGAAGACCCAGAGTTACCTCTGCTGCAGGAAGACTCAGAGGATAAGTTCATGAGAGTTGCCAGCCTCACAAATAAATGCTTCACAGAGTTCAAGTAACAGACACATCTCAACATCAACTGTTCAGAGGAGAATGTGTGAATCAGGCCTTCATGGTCGAATTACTGCAAAGAAACCATTACTAAAGGACACCAATAATAAGAAGAGACTTGCTTGGGCCAAGAAACACGAGCAATGAACATTAGACCGGTGGAAATCACACTAATGAACTCTGTCCGTGTGGTAACTAGTCAGTCTGTCCATGTGGTAACTAGTCAGTCTGTCCATGTGGTAACTAGTCAGTCTGTCCGTGTGGTAACTAGTCAGTCTGTCCGTGTGGTAACTAGTCAGTCTGTCCATGTGGTAACTAGTCAGTCTGACACAAACACACTAATGAACTCTGTCCATGTGGTAACTAGTCAATCTGACACAAACACACTCATGAAGTCTGTCCGTGTGGTAACTAGTCAGTCTGTCCATGTGGCAACTAGTCAGTCTGTCCATGTGGTAACTAGTCAGTCTGTCCATGTGGCAACTAGTCAGTCTGTCCGTGTGGCAACTAGTCAGTCTGTCCATGTGGTAACTAGTCAGTCTGTCCGTGTGGCAACTAGTCAGTCTGTCCATGTGGTAACTAGTCAGTCTGTCCGTGTGGCAACTAGTCAGTCTGTCCATGTGGTAACTAGTCAGTCTGTCACAAACACACTAATGAACTCTGTCCGTGTGGTAACTAGTCAGTCTGTCCATGTGGTAACTAGTCAGTCTGCCCATGTGGTAACTAGTCAGTCTGTCCGTGTGGCAACTAGTCAGTCTGTCCGTGTGGCAACTAGTCAGTCTGTCCATGTGGTAACTAGTCAGTCTGTCCATGTGGTAACTAGTCAGTCTGACACAAACACACTAATGAAGTCTGCCCATGTGGTAACTAGTCAGTCTGTCCGTGTGGTACCTAGTCAGTCTGTCCATGTGGTAACTAGTCAGTCTGTCCATGTGGTAACTAGTCAGTCTGTCCATGTGGTAACTAGTCAGTCTGACACAAACACACTAATGAAGTCTGCCCATGTGGTAACTAGTCAGTCTGTCCGTGTGGTACCTAGTCAGTCTGTCCATGTGGTAACTAGTCAGTCTGTCCATGTGGTAACTAGTCAGTCTGTCCATGTGGTAACTAGTCAGTCTGACACAAACACACTAATGAACTCTGTCCATGTGGTAACTAGTCAGTCTGTCCATGTGTTAACTAGTCAGTCTGTCCGTGTGGAAACTAGTCAGTCTGACACAAACACACTAATGAACTCTGTCCATGTGGTAACTAGTCAGTCTGTCCATGTGGTAACTAGTCAGTCTGTCCATGTGGTAACTAGTCAGTCTGACACAAACACACTAATTAACTCTGTCCATGTGGTAACTAGTCAGTCTTTCCATGTGGTAACTAGTCAGTCTGTCCATGTGGTAACTAGTCAGTCTGTCCATGTGGTAACTAGTCAGTCTGACACAAACACACTAATGAACTCTGTCCATGTGGTAACTAGTTAGTCTGTCCATGTGGTAACTAGTCAGTCTGTCCATGTGGTAACTAATCAGTCTGTCCATGTGGTAACTAGTCACTCTGTCCATGTGGTAACTAGTCAGTCTGTCCATGTGGTAACTAGTCAGTCTGTCCATGTGGTAGCTAGTCAGTCTGACACAAACACACTCATGAAGTCTGTCCATGTGGTAACTTGTCAGTCTGTCCATGTGGTAACTAGTCAGTCTGTCCATGTGGTAACTAGTCAACCTGTCAAAAAGTCAAACTAGTATATAACGTTAGGCCAACAAGACGGTGTTCAAGTAGAATGCCCACAACCATAAGCTATTTTCTGTAATTAGTCTTGGTGCATTTGTACCATGATAGTTTGTTGGTGATGTGGACACCAAAGAACTTGAAGCTCTCGACCTGCTCCACTACAGCCCCGTGGATGAGAATGGGGACGTGCTCCTTTTCTTGGTTTAACATCGGTTAGCCATGTGTTGGCAAAAATGTATGTCCAAGTAGAGAAAGCTGACCAGCAGTCAACGGCACTTGCCGTCAGATACTCCAATGAGTGTAATTGGCCCCAATGAGTGTAATTGGCCCCAATGAGTGTAATTGGCCCCAGTGAGTGTAATTGGCCCCAATGAGTGTAATTGGCTCAATATTAAGAGCTGAAAAATTAAGTTGATAATTAGAAAGAAGATATTCTCTTCTGTTCTACTGTAGGAATGTAATTCAACATTTGTTTATTTTGTTGTTGCTAGTGATATTCATAAACAACACTGGGAAAAAAATACAATCAACGTTCCACTTTTTTTAATAAATATATTTTTTGCGGACCCCCTGCAGTACCTGCGCGAACCCCTAGTGGGGCGATGACCCCCAGTTGAATACCCCTGAGATAGATGATTCCTTGTTATCGAGGAAATCAAATCCCATGCAATCTGGCAGCTCTCTGTCCCAGTATTCTAGTGGCACCGGTTTCCTCTTCGTTGACCGCTGACACTGAGAAAGAAATGGCACCATATTTCCTAATAGTGAACTACAGTATAGACCATATCAGTCCTGGTCTAAAGTAGAGCACTATGTAGGGAATATGGCTCTGGTCTATAGTAGTACCACTATATAGGGAATTAGGACTCTGGTCTAAAGTAGTGCATTATATAGGAAATATGGTGCCATTTGGGACGTAGCCACAGCCAATGACAGTGAAGAGGTGTGAACGTGTGCGTAGGCCCTACAGCTCTACACACCCCGATGCTGTTACTCAGTGACTGAGCTGTTTGTGGTCTGGTTTTAGATCTACGTTACGTAATACACAGCTGGTGGGGATTCACAAGGCTCTTATCTTAAAACTGCCAGTGTTTCAGCATCATGAAATGTCATTCAAACTGGCAGCGTTTTAGCAACAGGGCTGAACGTCTAGGTCAATGTGCCAAAGGCACACCGGGCCAGTGCCAACTGAAAACTACTGACCCGAATGAAAAAATAATGTTCCTGTCAAGATCAGACATAGCAATTTTTATTTTTTACATTTATTTATTTCACCTTTATTTAGCCAGGTAGGCAAGTTGAGAACAAGTTCTCATTTACCATTGCGACCTGGCCAAGATAAAGCAAAGCAGTTCGACACAGCACAACAACACAGTTACACATGGAATAAAACAAACATACAGTCAATAATACAGTAGAAAAATAAGTATATATACAATGTGAGCAAATGAGATGAGAAGGGAGGTAAAGGCAAAAAAAAAAGGCCATGGTGGCAAAGTAAATACAATATAGCAAGTAAAACACTGGAATGATAGATTTGCAGTAGAAGAATGTGCAAAGTAGAGATAGAAATAATGGGGTGCAAAGGAGCCAAATAAATAAATAAATAAAATAAAATAAAATAAATAAATACAGTAGGGAAAGAGGTAGTTGTTTGGGCTAAATTATAGATGGGCTATGTACAGGTGCAGTAATCTGTGAGCTGCTCTGACAGCTGGTGCTTAAAGCTAGTGAGGGAGATAAGTGTTTCCAGTTTCAGAGATTTTTGTAGTTCGTTCCAGTCATTGGCAGCAGAGAACTGGAAGGAGAGGCGGCCAAAGGAAGGATTGGTTTTGGGGGAGACTAGAGAGGTATACCTGCTGGAGCGCGTGCTGCAGGTGGGTGCTGCTATGGTGACCAGCGAGCTGAGATAATGGGGGACTTTACCTAGCAGGGTCTTGTAGATGACATGGAGCCAGTGGGTTTGACGACGAGTATGAAGCGAGGGCCAGCCAACGAGAGCATACAGGTCGCAGTGGTGGGTAGTATATGGGGCTTTGGTGACAAAACGGATGGCACTGTGATAGACTGCATCTAGTTGCAGGAATCATTTCAATGGCAGGTGATTTGTTATCTGTCCTTTGTGGGCTTAGCAAGCAGCCTACACAGGGTTCATACAGACAGTGTCAAGTTCAAGGACTTTTTGAAAAAATGTATTGTAATTTTCAATTACCTACATTTTGGATGTAGTTACTGTAATAGCCAAACTTTTTTTTTTTTTTTTAAATACCCCAAAATGTATGCAAAAAGGTATGCATTACCACTTTCTGAATTATCATGTTTTTATGAATAGGCCTATCCAATGGCATTATGCATTGACATTCCCATCATTTGTCCATCTAAAATACGTCAGAATAATGTGGGCCTGACTAAATATACAGCCTGCTCCCCACACAAACAGGCTATGTTACAGTTATAGTTACCTTTCTAGCTAACAGGCTATGTTATAGTTACCGTTCTAGCTAACAGGCTATGTTATAGTTACCGTTCTAGCTAACAGGCTATGTTATAGTTACCTTTCTAGCTAACAGCCTATGTTATAGTTACCTTTCTAGCTAACAGGCCACGTTATAGTTATAGTTACCTTTTTAGCTAACAGGCTATGTTATAGTTACCGTTCTAGCTAACAGGCTATGTTATATTTACCTTTCTAGCTAACAGGCTATGTTATAGTTACCTTTCTAGCTAACAGGCTATGTTATATTTACCTTTCTAGCTAACAGGCCATGTTATAGTTACCTTTCTAGCTAACAGGCTATGTTATATTTACCTTTCTAGCTAACATGCCATGTTATAGTTACCTTTCTAGCTAACAGGCCATGTTATAGTTACCTTTCTAGCTAACAGGCTATGTTATAGCTACCTTTCCTAGCTAACAGGCCATGTTATAGTTATAGTTACCATTCAGGGGTAGGAGCTCAAAATGAACAAAACTATCTACCAAATGTATTAATTTGAAAATGTTGATTACTTCTCCTTGCCACTGTCCTTCACAGGATTATATATTTTTTGCTAACGTATGACAGTTGTCCCTGGGTTGCAGGTCTGCCTGGGAGGGGGGCACAGGGCAAGAACAGGTTGAAGAACCCTGGTCTGCTGGCATCCATCCAAATATGTATCCCAGGGCGCCTCAGTGTTTGTAATTCCAGTAGCTTAAAGTTTACATTTATTGCACTTTCATTCATGAGGAATTATTACATGGGAAAAACCTCAGAAAGACCTGACAGCTGGTCTTTGGAGATGAAGCTTCAGATAATAATTCCAGCTATGCTCGGCCTGTGGAGAGATCACATTCTATTGGTGCATCAGGAAATGAATTTCAAAATGGCACTATAAAAACAATGAAATATGACTTTGTGTGGTCCTTTTCATCTTATCTTCCCCTCCAACAGATGTGGTACAAGCTGACAGCGGGAACATATGCCATGTGTGCTTATTGGGCCAACAGAATACAGGATACTTTGGCTAGCCCGTCTTCTTTTAATAGTCTCTCGGACACCAGCCATGAAATCCATTTCATGTAATCAGCCAATAATAATATTTCACCATTAAATGTTATGGCTTTCTACTTACTAGCCCTGCAAAGTGTGAGAAAATTGTGCAAATGTGTGAATGCATCAGGTCTAAGCTAATATTCTAGTCACTCACAAAAGTGAGAATAATACATCTATGTTAATGTACTTTGTTATTATGTTTACATTTTCTATCAAACGCAGACACATTTTCTTCCGTTTCTGATACTAGGCCTAAACTGTGAGCATGAATTAAGTTAAAGTCTGAGTCAAATAACAGACATCTTCAGTTCAAAGCCTGTAAAGTTCTCACACCATGACAACAGACGGAGTATATACTGTAAAATCTCAAACACACTACCTGGTGGGTCTGGTTGATATATGGTGTCTACCTGGTGGGTCTGGTTGATATATGGTGTCTACCTGGTGGGTCTGGTTGATATATGGTGTCTACCTGGTGGGTCTGGTTGATATATGGTGTCTACCTGGTGGGTCTGGTTGATAGATGGTGTCTACCTGGTGGGTCTGGTTGATATATGGTGTCAACCTGCTGGGTCTGGTTGATATATGGTGTCTACCTGGTGGGTCTGGTGATATATGGTGTCTACCTGGTGTGTAGTGTAGTACAGGTTAGTATAATGTAGTTTGGGTAGTGTATCTAGTGTAATGTAGTATAGGGTAGTATAGGGTTGTGTAATGTAGTATAGGTTAGTGTATATAGTGTAATGTAGTATGGGGTAGAATAGGGCAGAGTATATAGTGTAATATAGTATAGGGTAGTGTATATAGTGTAATGTAGTATAGGGTAGTATAGGGTAGTGTATATAGTGTAATGTAGTACAGGGTAGTATAGGGTAGTGTATATAGTGTAGGGTAGTGTATATAGTGTAATATAGTATAGGGTAGTGTATATAGTGTAATATAGTGTAGGGTAGTGTATATAGTGTAATATAGTACAGGGCAGTGTATATAGTGTAATGTAGTACAGGGTAGTATAGGGTAGTGTATATAGTGTAATATAGTGTATATAGTGTAATATAGTATAGGGTAGTGTATATAGTGTAATGTAGTATAGGGTAGTGTATATAGTGTAATGTAGTATAGAGTAGTGTATATAGTGTAATGTAGTATAGGGTAGTGTATATAGTGTAATATAGTATAGGGTAGTGTATGTAGTGTAATGTAGTATAGGGTAGTGTATATAGTGTAATGTAGTATAGGGTAGTGTATATAGTGTAATGTAGTGTAGGGTAGTGTATATAGTGTAGTATAGGGTAGTGTATATAGGGTAATGTAGTATAGGGTAGCATAGGGTAGTGTATATAGTGTAATGTAGTATAGGGTAGTGTATATAGTGTAATGTAGTATAGGGTAGTGTATATAGTGTAATGTAGTATAGGGTAGTATAGGGTAGTGTATATAGTGTAATGTAGTATAGGGTAGTGTATATAGTGTAATGTAGTGTAGGGTAGTGTATATAGTGTAGTATAGGGTAGTGTATATAGGGTAATGTAGTATAGGGTAGTATAGGGTAGTGTATATAGTGTAATGTAGTATAGGGTAATATAGGGTAGTGTATATAGTGTAATATAGTATAGGGAAGTATAGGGTAGTGTATATAGTGTAATGTAGTACAGGGTAGTATAGGGTAGTATATATAGTGTATATATATAGTGTAATGTAGTATAGGGCAGTGTATATAGTGTAATGTAGTATAGGGTAGTGTATATAGTGTAATGTAGTACAGGGTAGTATAGGGTAGTATATATAGTGTATATATAGTGTAATGTAGTATAGGGCAGTGTATATAGTGTAATGTAGTATAGGGTAGTGTATATAGTGTAATGTAGTATAGGGCAGTGTATATAGTGTAATGCAGTATAGGGTAGAATAGGGTAGTGTATATAGTGTAATGTAGTATAGGGTAGTATAGGGTAGTGTATATAGTGTAATGTAGTATAGGGTAGTGTATATAGTGTAATGTAGGATGTAGGGTAGTATATGGTAGTGTATATAGTGTAATGTAGTATAGGGTAGTATAGGGTAGTGTATATAGTGTAATGTAGTATAGGGTAGTATAGGGTAGTGTATATAGTGTAATGTAGTATAGGGTAGTGTATATAATGTAATGTAGTATAGGGTAGTGTATATATTGTAATATAGTATAGGGTAGTATAGGTAGTATATAGTGTAATGTAGGATAGGGTAGTATATATAGTGTAATGTAGTATAGGGTAGTGTATATAGTGTAATGTAGTATAGGGTAGTATATATAGTGTAATGTAGTATAGGGTAATATAGGGTAGTGTATATAGTGTAATGTAGTATAGGGTAGTATATATAGTGTAATGTAGTATAGGGTAGTATAGTGTAGTGTATATATTGTAATGTAGTATAGGGTAGTGTATATAGTGTAATATAGTATAGGGTAGTGTAAGGTGGTGAATATAGTGTAATGTAGTATAGGGTAGTGTATATAGTGTAATGTAGGATAGGGTAGTATAGGGTAGTGTATATAGTGTAATGTAGTATAGGGCAGTGTATATAGTGTAATGCAGTATAGGGTAGTATAGGGTAGTGTATATAGTGTAATGTAGTATAGGGTAGTGTATATAATGTAATGTAGTATAGGGTAGTGTATATATTGTAATATCGTATAGGGTAGTATAGGGTAGTATATATAGTGTAATGTAGGATAGGGTAGTATATATAGTGTAATGTAGTATAGGGTAGTGTATATAGTGTAATGTAGTATAGGGTAGTATATATAGTGTAATGTAGTATAGGGTAATATAGGGTAGTGTATATAGTGTAATGTAGTATAGGGTAGTATATATAGTGTAATGTAGTATAGGGTAGTATAGTGTAGTGTATATATTGTAATGTAGTATAGGGTAGTGTATATAGTGTAATATAGTATAGGGTAGTGTATATAGTGTAATGCAGTATAGGGTAGTATATATAGTGTAATGTAGTATAGGGTAATATAGGGTAGTGTATATAGTGTAATGTAGGATAGGGTAGTATATGGTAGTGTATATAGTGTAATGTAGTATAGGGTAGTATATATAGTGTAATGTAGTATAGGGTAGTATAGTGTAGTGTATATATTGTAATGTAGTATAGGGTAGTGTATATAGTGTAATATAGTATAGGGTAGTGTATATAGTGTAATGTAGTACAGGGTAGTATATATAGTGTAATGTAGTATAGGGTAGTATAGGGTAGTATATATAGTGTAATGTAGTATAGGGTAGTGTATATAGTGTAATGTAGTATAGGGTAGTGTATATAGTGTAATGCAGTATAGGGTAGTGTATATAGTGTAATGTAGTATAGGGCAGTGTATATAGTGTAATGCAGTATAGGGTAGTGTATATAGTGTAATGTAGGATAGGGTAGTATATATAGTGTAATGTAGTATAGGGTAGTGTATATAGTGTAATGTAGTATAGGTTAGTGTATATAGTGTAATGTAGTATAGGGTAGTATATATAGTGTAATGTAGTATAGGGTAGTGTATATAGTGTAATGTAGTATAGGGTAGTGTATATAGTGTAATGTAGTATAGGGTAGTGTATATATTGTAATATCGTATAGGGTAGTATAGGGTAGTATATATAGTGTAATGTAGGATAGGGTAGTATATATAGTGTAATGTAGTATAGGGTAGTGTATATAGTGTAATGTAGTATAGGGTAGTATATATAGTGTAATGTAGTATAGGGTAATATAGGGTAGTGTATATAGTGTAATGTAGGATAGGGTAGTATATGGTAGTGTATATAGTGTAATGTAGTATAGGGTAGTATATATAGTGTAATGTAGTATAGGGTAGTATAGTGTAGTGTATATATTGTAATGTAGTATAGGGTAGTGTATATAGTGTAATATAGTATAGGGTAGTGTATATAGTGTAATGTAGTACAGGGTAGTATATATAGTGTAATGTAGTATAGGGTAGTATAGGGTAGTATATATAGTGTAATGTAGTATAGGGTAGTATAGGGTAGTGTATATAGTGTAATGTAGTATAGGGTAGTGTATATAGTGTAATGCAGTATAGGGTAGTGTATATAGTGTAATGTAGTATAGGGCAGTGTATATAGTGTAATGCAGTATAGGGTAGTGTATATAGTGTAATGTAGGATAGGGTAGTATATATAGTGTAATGTAGTATAGGGTAGTGTATATAGTGTAATGTAGTATAGGTTAGTGTATATAGTGTAATGTAGTATAGGGTAGTATATATAGTGTAATGTAGTATAGGGTAGTGTATATAGTGTAATGTAGTATAGGGTAGTGTATATAGTGTAATGTAGTATAGGTTAGTATAGGGTAGTATATATAGTGTAATGTAGTATAGGGCAGTGTATATAGTGTAATGTAGTATAGGGTTGTGTATATAGTGTAATGTAGGATAGGGTAGTATAGGGTAGTGTATATAGTGTAATGTAGTGTAGGGTAGTGTAAGGTGGTGAATATAGTGTAATGTAGTATAGTGTAGTGTATATATTGTAATGTAGTATAGGGTAGTATAGGGTAGTGTATATAGTGTAATGTAGTATAGGGTAGTGTATATAGTGTAATATAGTATATGGTAGTGTATATAGTGTAATGTAGTATAGTGTAATATTGTATAGGGTAGTATAGTAAAGAGTAGCATAGTATAGGGTAGTATAGGGTAGTATATTATATGGTAGTCTAGTATGGGGCAGTATAGTACATTGTAGTATAGTATATGCTAGCAAGGTATAGGGTAGTATAGTATAGTGTAGTATACTATGGGCAGTATAGTATAGGGTATTATATTATAGGGCAGTATATGGTAGTATGGTATTGGGTAGTATAGTATATGCTAGTATGGTATAGGGGCGTATGGTATAGGGTAGCATGGGATAGGGTAGTATAGTATGGGGCAGTATAGTACATTGTAGTATAGTATAGTAGTATAGTATAGTATATGCTAGTGGGTATAGGGTGGTATAGTATAGTATAGTGTAGTATACTATGGGTATGTGAGTAGTATGTTATTGGGTAGTATAGTATAGGGTAGTATAGTATAGGGTAGTACATGGTAGTATAGTGTAGGGCGGTATAGTATAGGGTAGTATAGTGTGGTATAGTGTAGGGCAGTATAGTATAGGGTAGTGTAGTATATGGTAGTATAGTATATGGTGGTATAGTACAGGGTAGTATAGGGTAGTATCGTACAGGGTAGTATAGTATATGGTAGTACAGGGTAGTATAGTGTAGGGCGGTATAGTATAGGGTAGTATAGTATAGGGTGGTATAGTGTAGGGCAGTATGGTATAGGGTAGTATTGTATAGGGTAGTATAGTATAGTACAGGGTAGTATAGGGTAGTATCATACAGGGTAGTATAGTATATGGCAGTATAGTACAATGTAGTATAGTACAAGGTAGTATAATATAGGGTAGTATCGTATAGGGTAGTGTAGTATATTATAGGGCAGTATCGTATAGGGTAGTATAGTATATGGTAGTATATTACAGGGTAGTATTGTATAGGGTAGTATAGTATAGGGTAGTATCGTATAGGGTAGTGTAGTATAGGGTAGTATCATATATGTATGGTATTGGGTAGTATAGCATTGGCTAGTATGGTATAGGGTCGTATGGTATAGGGTAGTATAGTATAGGATATGGTAGTATGGTATAGGGTAGTATAGTATAGGGTAGTATAGTATAGGGTAGGGCAGTATAGTATAGGGTAGTATCGTATAGGGTAGTGTCGTGTCTTTGGCTATGCCGGATTAAGTGATATGACATGCTATTCTATAAAATGATTTATCCGTAATTAATATCACCTGATTGAGCTAATCATGTAAATGTAATTAACTAGAGTGTCGGGGCACCACAAAATAATATTCCATAGAGCTGTTATCTTCCGAATAAACTCTTAAAGACCTAGTAATATTTTACAGCAATAGCAGTCAAAATTAATCGTCACCTTAATTCAGTCTCATCTGAAAGTTGTAAATTCTTGGTTATCTTCACGAAACCTGGCTAACAAGTTGAATCAGTAATACAAAATTGAGTTTAATTATGTATTTACTAAATACCTAACTAATCACACAGAATTACATATTTACACAGAATGAATCATAACTTGATTACAAATTACGTCATAAAGGAAAACGTCCCTAGCGGACGGAACAGATTCTGACAGCTGGTTACACAAAAGAAAAGGGGCTGGGTTCGAGTGAAAGAGAGGGAAGACTGAGGGACACAGGGAGAAGCTGTGCTATCTTAAATACAGTATTTTATGAATTCTAAATTACCGCCAATTTGGAAAAGGAAAATGCAATAAAAATTTACTCTGAGCTGCGCTTCGGTAGGTTGGTGGTAGGTGGAGGCCGTGTTGCCCAACCGAGTCCTGTGTCCTTGCTGGGAAATTGTATACGTTGTAGTAACGCCGTTGTGTGGTAGACGGGATACTCTGTCTGTTCCTTCCAAACCCTCGTTTGCACCTGCTGTTGCTAACTCAACGGCTAGGAGGTATCACTTCTATAGTGAATAAGAGTTCAAAGTTCATACCATTCGCAACCAAAGCTCACGCTGATGTTGGCTTCGTTCTGTAGTTATTATCTGAACCATTCTGACATCGGACCGTCGTCCTCACATCCTCGGAACAGGAGGTTATATTGTCATCCAGGCTTTATAGAGTGGAGGGAGAAAGGGGTGTGTTTCATAGTTTACAACCTATGTCTCTTACGTGGGCAGGCCACTGAGTCGGGCCTAATTCACTCATGAAAACACAATTCTCACACATTTCATCCCATCACGAATAATTTAATATTCAAACATTTAAATTGAACAACAATTCCATGTGAATCCGGTAACTCTGATGTGTAGACTTTCCACTGTAGAGTTGATGTCATCTTATCATTGATGAGAATATCTCAGATGACAACCGAGCTGACATCATATTCATTAAGTACCACTGCATATGTTCAATTGGTCGGATTACCAGAATATAGTTCATTTCCCCCCACCTTCTGATGTTCCCAGAATCTCTATGTTAACCAAGGGGTTTGCAAATGTAACATCAGTAGGGTAGAGAGAGGAAAAAGGGGGAAAGAGGTATTTATGACTGTCATAAACCTACCCCCAGGCCAACGTCATGACAGTAGTATAGGGTAGTATAGTATAGGGTAGTATAGTATAGGACAGTATAGTATAGGGCAGTATAGCACAGGGCAATACAGGGTAGTATAGGGTAGTATATTATAGGGTAGTATAGTATGGGGTAGTATAGGGTAGTATAGGGTAGTATAGTACAGGGTATTATCGTATAGGGTAGTATGGTATAGGGCAGTATAGTACAGGGTAGTATAGGGTAGGATGGTATAGGATAGGATAGGGTAGTATAGTATGGGGTAGTGTAGTATAGGGTAGTATCGTATAGGGTAGTATAGCATAGGGTAGTGCAGTATTATAATTGTATTTATTAACGGTCCCCATTAGTTCCTGCCAAGGCAGCAGCTACTCTTCCTGGGGTCCAGCAACATTAAGGAAGTTATACACAATTTAAAATATGACATGACATTACATTTCATAACACTTTTCACAACACATTAAGTGTGTTCCCTCAGACCACTACTCTACTACCACATATCTACAACACATTAAGTGTGTTCCCTCAGGCCTCTACTCTACAATACATTAAGTGTGTTCCCTCAGACCACTACTCTACAATACATTAAGTGTGTTCCCTCAGACCAATACATTAAGTGTGTTCCCTCAGACCACTACTCTACAACACATTAAGTGTGTTCCCTCAGACCACTACTCTACTACCACATATCTACAATACATTAAGTGTGTTCCCTCAGACCACTACTCTACAATACATTTAGTGTGTTCCCTCAGACCACTACTCTACAATACATTTAGTGTGTTCCCTCAGACCACTACTCTACTACCACATATCTACAATACATTTAGTGTGTTCCCTCAGACCACATATCTACTACCACATATCTACAACACATTTAGTGTGTTCCCTCAGACCACTACTCTACAATACATTTAGTGTGTTCCCTCAGACCACTACTCTACAATACATTTAGTGTGTTCCCTCAGACCAATACATTAAGTGTGTTCCCTCAGACCACTACTCTACAATACATTAAGTGTGTTCCCTCAGACCACTACTCTACAATACATTAAGTGTGTTCCCTCAGACCACTACTCTACATTACAATACATTAAGTGTGTTCCCTTCAGACCACTACTCTACAATACATTAAGTGTGTTCCCTCAGACCACTACTCTACTACACATATCTACAATACATTAAGTGTGTTCCCTCAGACCACTACTCTACAATACATTTAGTGTGTTCCCTCAGACCACATATCTACTACCACATATCTACAATACATTTAGTGTGTTCCCTCAGACCACATATCTACTACCACATATCTACAATACATTTAGTGTGTTCCCTCAGACCACTACTACCACATATCTACAATACATTTAGTGTGTTCCCTCAGACCACTACTCTACTACCACATATCTACAATACATTTAGTGTGTTCCCTCAGACCACTACTCTACTACCACATATCTACAATACATTAAGTGTGTTCCCTCAGACCACATATCTACAACACATTTAGTGTGTTCCCTCAGACCACTACTCTACTACCACATATCTACAATACAACATCCATGCGTACGTGTTTGTAGAGTGCGTGTTTTATCATGTGCCTGTGTGTGTCTCTTCACAGTCCCTGCTGTTCCATAAGGTGAATTTAATATGTTGTTTAAATCTGATTCTACTGTTTGCATCAGTTACCTGATGTGGAATAGAGTTCCATGTAGTCATGGCTCTATGTGGTACTGTGGAATAGAGTTACATGTAGTCATGGCTCTATGTGGTACTGTGGAATAGAGTTCCATGTAGTCATGGCTCTATGTGGTACTGTGGAATAGAGTTCCATGTAGTCTTGGCTCTATGTAGTACTGTGGAATAGAGTTACATGTAGTCATGGCTCTATGTAGTACTGTGGAATAGAGTTCATGTAGTCTTGGCTCTATGTAGTACTGTGGAATAGAGTTACATGTAGTCAAACTCTATGTAGTACTGTGGAATAGAGTTCCATGTAGTCATGGCTCTATGTGGTACTGTGGAATAGAGTTCCATGTAGTCTTGGCTCTATGTAGTACTGTGGAATAGAGTTACATGTAGTCATGGCTCTATGTAGTACTGTGGAATAGAGTTCCATGTAGTCATGGCTCTATGTAGTACTGTGGAATAGAGTTCCATGTAGTCATGGCTCTATGTAGTACTGTGCGCCTCCCATAGTCTGTTCTGGATTTGGGGACTGTGAAGAGACCTCTGGTGACATGTCTTGTGGGGTATTTATGGGTGTCTGATCTATGTGCCAGTAGTTTAGACAGACAGCTCAGTACATTCAACATGTCAATAACTCTCATAAATACAAGAAGTGATGAAGTCAACCTCTCCACCACTTTGAGCCAGGAGAGATTGACATGCATATTATTAATATTAGCTCTCTGTGTACATCCAAGGGCCAGCCGTGCTGCCCTGTTCTGAGCCAATTGTAATTTTCAGAGGACCCTCTTTGTGGCACCTGACCACACGACTGAACAGTAGCCCAGGTGCGACAAAACTAGGACCTGTAGGACCTGCCTTGTTGATAGTGTTGTTAAGAAGGTAGAAACTAGGGCCTGTAGGACCTGCCTTGTTGATAGTGTTGTTAAGAAGGTAGAAACTAGGGCCTGTAGGACCTGCCTTGTTGATAGTGCTGTTAAGAAGGTAGAAACTAGGGCCTGTAGGACCTGCCTTGTTGATAGTGCTGTTAAGAAGGTAGAAACTAGGGCCTGTAGGACCTGCCTTGTTGATAGTGTTGTTTAAGAAGGTAGAAACTAGGGCCTGTAGGACCTGCCCTGTTGATAGTGTTGTTAAGAAGGTAGAAACTAGGATCTGCCTTGTTGATAGTGCTGTTAAGGTAGAAACTAGGGCCTGTAGGACCTGCCTTGTTGATAGTGTTGTTAAGAAGGTAGAAACTAGGATCTGCCTTGTTGATAGTGTTGTTAAGAAGGTAGATCAGCACTTTATTATGGCCAGACTTCTCCCCATCTTAGCTACTGTTGTATCAATATGTTTTGACCATGACAGTTTACAATCCAGGGTTACTCCAAGCAGTTTAGTCACTGTGTATCTCTCAGTCTTAATCTAGCTGTGGTGTGGGTCTACCTTTAGGGAACACTGTGTATCTCTCAGTCTTAATCTAGCTGTGGTGTGGGTCTACCTTTAGGGAACACTGTGTATCTCTCAGTCTTAATCTAGCTGTGGTGTGGGTCTACCTTTAGGGAACACTGTGTATCTCTCAGTCTTAATCTAGCTGTGGTGTGGGTCTACCTTTAGGGAACACTGTGTATCTCTCAGTCTTAATCTAGCTGTGGTGTGGGTCTACCTTTAGGGAACACTGTGTATCTCTCAGTCTTAATCTAGCTGTGGTGTGGGTCTACCTTTAGGGAACACTGTGTATCTCTCAGTCTTAATCTAGCTGTGGTGTGGGTCTACCTTTAGGGAACACTGTGTATCTCTCAGTCTTAATCTAGCTGTGGTGTGGGTCTACCTTTAGGGAACACTGTGTATCTCTCAGTCTTAATCTAGCTGTGGTGTGGGTCTACCTTTAGGGAACACTGTGTATCTCTCAGTCTTAATCTAGCTGTGGTGTGGGTCTACCTTTAGGGAACACTGTGTATCTCTCAGTCTTAATCTAGCTGTGGTGTGGGTCTACCTTTAGGGAACACTGTGTATCTCTCAGTCTTAATCTAGCTGTGGTGTGGGTCTACCTTTAGGGAACACTGTGTATCAACAGGGTGATCGGTAAGAGTATTACTCAACAAGCAGAATAGATCTAGTATCGTTTAAAGAAGATAGGACTACATTTTGGACTACATTTAGGACTACATTTAAGACTACATTTTGGACTACATTTAGGACTACATTTAGACTACATTTAAGGCTACATTTTGGACTACATTTAGGACTACATTTAAGACTACATTTTGGACTACATTTTGGACTACATTTTGGACTACATTTAAGACTACATTTCGGACTACATTTAAGACTACATTTATGACTACATTTAAGACTACATTTAGGACTACATTAAGACTACATTTAAGACTACATTTAGGACTACATTTAGACTACATTTAAGACTACATTTAAGACTACATTTCGGACTACATTTAGGACTACATTTAAGACTACATTTAGGACTACATTTAGGACTACATTTAAGACTACATTTAGGACTACATTTAGGACTACATTTAAGACTACATTTCGGACTACATTTAGGACTACATTTCAGACTACATTTCGGACTACATTTCGGACTACATTTCGGACTACATTTTGACTTCTAAAATCAACTTTAGAAAATACTTCACGCAAACAAATGGTTCACTTGGGCATTCAGCTTCATACTATAGGAGATCAGTATCACATAGAAAGTTCAAATCAATGCCCAGATACTCTGTTTGATGAGACAATGGTCAAATCCACCTATCACTTAGCTTCAACATAATGATTTGAAACCTATGTCCGACATCGTTCAACAAATCCAAGCGGAGACATTAAAACATTTGACTATTTCTTTAGTAACACAACAAACTGAGATTTTTAAAAAAAATGTAAAAGCACAACCATTGCTATCATGGCCTGTGTTTTAGTTTGATGGTTCAACTCTCGGTGGAGGGTTGTGGGTGGTGGTTAGGCTGGGCTGAGGTGTACAGCAGTGGGGTAGTGTGGGACACTACTCATTCCAGATGCGAGTCCTTCCTCCTACCTTCAACAATGGAGTGCCTCAGGCATCCTGAGCAGCTGTGACCTGGATTTGATTGAAGAAGAAAAAACGTAACTTCTTACCCAGGGTAAATAACGCCAAAGATGCCCAGGTGCACCTTTTGTTTGTGTGTGACTTTTGGCAGCAGAGCGGCTTTCGCAACAGGGCCGGGAGTTGAATAAAGATCACAATGCAGGCTAGGCAGAGAGAGAAGGCAGAGAGAGAGAAGCTTTAGAGAGCGCTGCTGATGACAAAGATAATGCCAGGACTAGTGGTTCAACAGCCGGCTGGGTGTCGGCTGGGTGTTCATAGAAAAAGAAAGACAAGAAAAGAGAAGGAAAACAAATAGAGTAGAGTAGAGTAGAGTAGAGCAGAGTAGTGTAGTGTAGTGTAGAGTAGTGTAGAGTAGAGCAGAGTAACTACAGTAGAGTAGAGTGGACTACAGTACAGTAGAATAGAGTAGAGTTGAGCAGAGTAGAGTAGAGTTGAGTAGACTACATTAGAGTAGAATAGAGTAGAGCAGAGTAGACTACAGTAGAGTAGAGTAGACTACAGTAGAGTAGACTACAGTAGAGTAGACCACAGTAGAGTAGACAACAGTAGACTACAGTAGAGTAGACCACAGTAGAGTAGAGTAGAGTAGACTACAGTAGAGTAGACCACAGTAAAGTAAACTACAGTAGAGTAGAGTACAGTAGAGTAGACTACAGTATAGTAGACTACAGTAGAGTAGAGTAGACTACAGTAGAGTAGACTACAGTAGAGTAGACCACAGTAGAGTAGACTACAGTAGAGTAGAGTAGACTACAGTAGAGTAGAGTAGTGTAGAGTAGAGCAGAGCAGAGTAGAGTAGGCTAGAGTAGAGTAGAGCAGATTAGAGTAGAGTAGACTACAGTAGAGTAGAGTAGAGCAGACTACAGTAGAGTACAGTAGAGTACAGTAGACTACAGTAGAGTATAATAGAGTAGAGCAGAGTAGAGTAGACTACAGTAGAGTAGAGTGGACTACAGTACAGTAGAATAGAGTAGAGTAGAGTTGAGCAGAGTAGAGTAGAGTAGAGTAGACTACATTAGAGTAGAATAGAGTAGAGCAGAGTAGAGCAGAGTAGACTACAGTAGAGTAGAGTAGACTACAGTAGAGTAGACCACAGTAGAGTAGACTACAGTAGAGTAGACAACAGTAGACTACAGTAGAGTAGACCACAGTAGAGGAGAGTAGAGTAAACTACAGTAGAGTATACTACAGTAGACTACAGTATACTACAGTAGAGTAGACCACAGTAGAGTAGACTACAGTATAGTAGACTACAGTAGAGTAGAGTAGAGTAGTAGAGTAGTGTAGAATACAGTAGACTACAGTAGACCACAGTAGAGTAGACTACAGTAGACTACAGTAGAGTAGACAACAGTAGACTACAGTAGAGTAGACCACAGTAGAGTAGAGTATAGTAGAGTATAGTAGAGTAGAGTAGACTACAGTAGAGTAGACTACAGTAGAGTAGACTACAGTAGAGTAGACCACAGTAGAGTAGACTACAGTAGAGTAGAGTAGACTACAGTAGAGTAGACCACAGTAGAGTAGACTACAGTAGAGTAGACTACAGTAGAGTAGACCACAGTAGAGTAGAGTAAACTACAGTAGAGTATACTACAGTAGACTACAGTATACTACAGTAGAGTAGACCACAGTAGAGTAGACTACAGTATAGTAGACTACAGTAGAGTAGAGTAGAGTATTAGAGTAGTGTAGAATACAGTAGACTACAGTAGAGTAGACCACAGTAGAGTAGACTACAGTAGACTACAGTAGAGTAGACCACAGTAGAGTAGACTACAGTAGAGTAGACTACAGTAGAGTAGAGTAGTGTAGAGTAGAGTAGAGCAGAGTAGAGTAGAGTAGAGCAGTAGAGTAGACTAGAGTAGAGTAGATCACAATAGAGTAGACTACAGTAGAGTAGAGTAGAGCAGATTAGAGTAGAGTAGACTACAGTAGAGTAGAGTATAATAGAGTAGAGCAGAGTAGAGTAGACTACAGTAGAGTAGAGTGGACTACAGTACAGTAGAGTAGAGTTGAGCAGAGTAGAGTTGAGTAGACTACATTAGAGTAGAATAGAGTAGAGCAGAGTAGACTACAGTAGAGTAGAGTAGACTACAGTAGAGTAGACTACTGTAGAGTAGACCACAGTAGAGTAGAGTAGAGTACACTACAGTAGAGTAGACTACAGTAGAGTAGACTACAGTAGAGTAGACTACAGTAGAGAACAGTAGAGTACAGTAGACTACAGTAGAGTAGAGTACAGTAGAGTATAATAGAGTAGAGCAGAGTAGACTACAGTAGAGTAGAGTGGACTACAGTACAGTAGAGTAGAGTTGAGCAGAGTAGAGTTGAGTAGAGTAGAATAGAGTAGAGCAGAGTAGACTACAGTAGAGTAGAGTAGACTACAGTAGAGTAGACCACAGTAGAGTAGAGTACACTACAGTAGAGTAGACTACAGTAGAGTAGACTACAGTAGAGTAGACCACAGTAGAGTAGACTACAGTATAGTAGACTACAGTAGAGTAGAGTAGACTACAGTAGAGTAGACTACAGTAGAGTAGACTACAGTAGAGTAGACCACAGTAGAGTAGAGTAGAGTAAACTACAGTAGAGTATACTACAGTAGACTACAGTATACTACAGTAGAGTAGACCACAGTAGAGTAGACTACAGTATAGTAGACTACAGTAGAGTAGAGTAGAGTAGTAGAGTAGTGTAGAACACAGTAGACTACAGTAGACTACAGTAGAGTAGACCACAGTAGAGTAGACTACAGTAGACTACAGTAGAGTAGACCACAGTAGAGTAGACTACAGTAGAGTAGAGTAGTGTAGAGTAGAGTAGAGTAGAGTAGAGCAGAGCAGAGTAGAGCAGTAGAGTAGACTAGAGTAGAGTAGATCACAATAGAGTAGACTACAGTAGAGTAGAGTAGAGCAGATTAGAGTAGAGTAGACTACAGTAGAGTAGAGTAGAGCAGACTACAGTAGAGAACAGTAGAGTACAGTAGACTACAGTAGAGTAGAGTACAGTAGAGTATAATAGAGTAGAGCAGAGTAGACTACAGTAGAGTAGAGTGGACTACAGTACAGTAGAATAGAGTAGAGTAGAGTAGAGTTGAGCAGAGTAGAGTTGAGTAGACTACATTAGAGTAGAATAGAGTAGAGCAGAGTAGACTACAGTAGAGTAGAGTAGACTACAGTAGAGTAGACTACAGTAGAGTAGACCACAGTAGAGTAGACTACAGTAGAGTAGACAACAGTAGACTACAGTAGAGTAGACCACAGTAGAGTAGAGTATAGTAGAGTAGACTACAGTAGAGTAGACTACAGTAGATTAGACCACAGTAAAGTAAACTACAGTAGAGTAGACTACAGTAGAATAGACTACAGTATAGTAGACTACAGTAGAGTAGAGTAGACTACAGTAGAGTAGACTACAGTAGAGTAGACCACAGTAGAGTAGACTACAGTAGAGTAGACTACAGTAGAGTAGACCACAGTAGAGTAGAGTAGAGTAAAATACAGTAGAGTAGACTACAGTAGAGTAGACCACAGTAGAGTAGACTACAGTATAGTAGACTACAGTAGAGTAGAGTAGACTACAGTAGAGTAGACCACAGTAGAGTAGATTACAGTAGAGTAGACTACAGTAGAGTAGACCACAGTAGAGTAGAGTAAACTACAGTAGAGTATCCTGCAGTAGAGTATAGTAGACTACAGTAGAGTAGAGTAGAGTAGTAGAGTAGTGTAGAATACAGTAGACTACAGTAGAGTAGACCACAGTAGAGAAGACTACAGTAGACTACAGTAGAGTAGACCACAGTAGAGTAGACTACAGTAGAGTAGAGTAGACTACAGTAGAGTAGACCACAGTAGAGTAGACCACAGTAGAGTAGACCACAGTACAGTAGAGTAGAGTAGACCACAGTAGAGTAGACTACAGTAGAGTAGACCACAGTAGAGTAGAGTAGACCAAAGTAGAGTAGACCACAGTAGAGTAGAGTAGAGTAGAGTAGAGTAGAGTAGAGTAGACCACAGTAGAGTAGACCGCAGTAGAGTAGAGTAGACTACAGTAGAGTAGACCACAGTAGAGTAGTGTAGAGTAGACCACAGTAGAGTAGACCACAGTAGAGTAGAGTAGACCACAGTAGAGTAGACCACAGTAGAGTAGAGTAGACCATAGTAGAGTAGACCACAGTAGAGTAGAGTAGAGTAGACTACAGTAGAGTAGACCACAGTAGAGTAGACTATAGTAGAGTAGACTACAGTATAGTAGAGTAGAGTAGACTACAGTAGAGTAGACCACAGTAGAGTAGAGTAGACTACAGTAGAGTAGACCACAGTAGAGTAGAGTAGACTACAGTAGAGTAGACCACAGTAGAGTAGAGTAGAGTAGAGTTATTATTTTGCACCCAATTTGTAAGGCATGCAGCCCGCTGAGGTTCCCGGGGCTGCCTCTGTGTCTGTCTCAGCCCTGGGGGTAAAGAACAGGCAGGGGAGCAGGTATATTTATAAACTGCTCACAAAGGCAAGACGGGACCTTCTTTAATTAAGACCCATGTCCACGATCAATCTCTGTAATGCCTTCTGTGGAGACTGGAGGGACAGGAAGATGGAGTTGCCACTAGAATGTGTTGTAAGTGACGGGTGTCATTTCAACCTGACTTCAAAGATGTCAGGTGGGTGATATAAAACAAAAGATTAAAGGAACAACCCTTGGTGAATGGAGGGGGGAGAATACTCCCAATATCAACTAGTGGTGAATGGAGGGGGGAATGATACTCCCAATATCAACTAGTGGTGAATGGAGGGGGAAGAATACTCCCAATATCAACTAGTGGTGAATGGAGGGGGAAGAATACTCCCAATATCAACTAGTGGTGAATGGAGGGGGACGAATACTCCCAATATCAACTAGTGGTGAATGGGGGAGAATACTCAGAATATCGACCCCTGGTGAATGGAGGGGGGAAGAATACTCAGAATATCGACCCCTGATGGAGGGGGGAAGAATACTCAGAATATCGATTCGCAACATTTTCTAAAAACATGTTTTCACTTTGTCATTATGAGGTATTGTGTGTAGATGGGTAGAGAAAAATCTATTTAATCTATTTTGAATTCAGGTTGTAACACAACAACTCTATTTTAGAAAAGTGTTCTTAACGTTTTGTATACTCAGTGTATATCTCCCCCTTAAAAATGTCCTCTTCAATTTATATGATAGGCTACATTGATTTGGCATTATCCTATAATGTAGATTCATTTTTGATATCCTACATAAAGGATTTGATGCTAAGGCAAGGTTTTAATAGATTTTTGGGAAAGGAGAAATGTGACTTCCTCATGTGTCTGTGTGAGATTCGATGCAGGTGGCTTTGATTGGTTGTTCCTTTAAGGTGGGCGGGTGTTCATGTATGAGTTCACTAATTCTCCCTGTCCATTCAGAATGTTTCCTGTCTGGACTTCGTCTCTTTAATCAGGTAGAAACCTGTAGGCAGCAAGCGTCATGATGGTCAGCATATGTGCGAGGAATGATGACAGGTGCCAGTTTTGTGTTTTCTTTCTTATTAAATGGGGATGGAACTGAATGAAACACAGCCAAGCTCATTTCATGAATCCCTCTATAGTATGAATATATCCTAGCCTAATATGTTCAGTAGCATATTATTTTTCAACTAGTATATGATTTGTCTCATTTACTGCAGCCATTTTGAACATTGTATTGCCACTGAGAATGATAGAAGCAGCATTGGTGACATCATGCACATTTTTCTGAAAAGTGAAACTTGGAAAAACACATTGGACTTGGTGTGAAAATCTAAATCTGTATTTTGGGGGAATTCAGACTAAAGTTGGTGAGAAAAGGCCTTTACACTCTGTAAGATCGTAATTTAGCTGTTGATGTTGGCTGTCACGCCCTGACCGTAGAGAGCCTTTTTATTCTCTATTTGGTTAGGTCAGGGTGTGACTTGGGTGGGGAAATCTATGTGTTCTATTTCTTTGTTGGCTGGGTATGGTTCCCAATCAGAGGCAGCTGTCTATCGTTGTCTCTGATTGGGGATCATACTTAGGCAGCCTGTTTTCCACCTGAGTTTGTGGGATCTTGATTTTGTTAGTTGCTGTATTAGCTTGCAGAACTTTACGTTCGTTGATCTTTTTTTTTGTTCTTTTTTTTTTGGTGTTCATCATAATAAAGGAAGATGTACGCTTAACACGCTGCACCTTGGTCTCATTCCAACAACGGAACAAGCTTTCAAATCATTTACAGTATAATGGAATGTTTTTCAATTGCGTAAACAACCACAGTAACTGTGTGATGGCGGGGATGCAGAGTTGTGTTCCAAACTAAACAACTACAAGTGTGCTTGCTATTAGAGCATTGGGTCAGTAACCAATAGATTGCTGGATCGAATCCCTGAGCTGACAAGGTAAAAATGCCCCTGAGCAAGGCAGTTAACCCACTGTTCCCCAGGCGCCGAAGATGTGAATGTCAATTAAGACAGCCCCCTGGTACCTCTCTGATTCAGAGGGAAGACACATTTCAGTTGTACAACTGATTAGGTATCCCCGTTTCCCTCGTTCCACAACTGCAGAGCTGGAATAGCTAATAAAAGTCGTCTTAGAGTTGAAGACTTCTTTTGAGTCATAAAATTAAAACTGTGCACACTTTGGAGAGGTGTGTGTCCACTTGGAGACTCCAGTTAGTCCTGTCACTCACCAGTTAGTCCTGTCACTCACCAGTTAGTCCTGTCACTCACCAGTTAGTCCTCTCACTCAGCAGTTAGTCCTCTCACTCAGCAGTTAGTCCTCTCACTCACCAGTTAGTCCTCTCACTCACCAGTTAGTCCTGTCACTCACCAGTTAGTCCTCTCACTCAGCAGTTAGTCCTCTCACTCACCAGTTAGTCCTCTCACTCACCAGTTAGTCCTCTCACTCACCAGTTAGTCCTATCACTCACCAGTTAGTCCTGTCACTCACCAGTTAGTCCTCTCACCAGTTAGTCCTGTCACTCACACAGTTAGTCCTGTCACTCACCAGTTAGTCCTGTCACTCACCAGTTAGTCCTGTCACTCACCAGTTAGTCCTATCACTCAGCAGTTAGTCCTCTCACTCACCAGTTAGTCCTATCACTCAGCAGTTAGTCCTCTCACTCACCAGTTAGTCCTGTCACTCAGCAGTTAGTCCTCTCACTCAGCAGTTAGTCCTCTCACTCACCAGTTAGTCCTCTCACTCACCAGTTAGTCCTGTCACTCACCAGTTAGTCGTGTCACTCACCAGTTAGTCGTGTCACTCACCAGTTAGTCCTGTCACTCACCAGTTAGTCCTCTCACTCACCAGTTAGTCCTACTCACCAGTTAGTCCTCTCACCAGTTAGTCCTGTCACTCACCAGTTAGTGGAGGTGTGTGGCCACTTGGAGAAACCAGTTAGTCCTGTCACTCACCAGTTAGTCCTCTCACTCACCAGTTAATCCTGTCACTCACCAGTTAGTCCTCTCACTCACCAGTTAGTCCTGTCACTCACCAGTTAGTCCTCTCACTCACCAGTTAGTCCTGTCACTCAGCAGTTAGTCCTCTCACTCAGCAGTTAGTCCTCTCACTCACCAGTTAGTCCTCTCACTCACCAGTTAGTCCTCTCACTCACCAGTTAGTCGTGTCACTCACCAGTTAGTCGTGTCACTCACCAGTTAGTCGTGTCACTCACCAGTTAGTCGTGTCACTCACCAGTTAGTCGTGTCACTCACCAGTTAGTCGTGTCACTCACCAGTTAGTCCTCTCACTCACCAGTTAGTCCTCTCACTCACCAGTTAGTCCTCTCACTCACCAGTTAGTCCTCTCACTCACCAGTTAGTCCTGTCACTCACCAGTTAGTGGAGGTGTGTGGCCACTTGGAGAAACCAGTTAGTCCTGTCACTCACCAGTTAGTCCTCTCACTCACCAGTTAATCCTGTCACTCACCAGTTAGTCCTCTCACTCACCAGTTAATCCTGTCACTCACCAGTTAGTCCTCTCACACCAGTTAGTCGTGTCGCTCACCAGTTAGTCCTCTCGCTCACCAGTTAGTCCTCTCACTCACCAGTTAGTCCTGTCACTCAAATTCTTGTAATGTTTTTATCTTATGTTGCACCTCCCCCACGTTCTCCAGGAATATTATTATAATGTTACTGAATGTATCCAGAGTATTTGGTTATGAACAAATACGGCAAAAACTACAGTAAATGTCAAATGCACCTCAAATCAACAGTTGTAATGTTTGGATTCAGTCTTGTATCAGGTGAACTGTTGTGTCCTCACCTTCGGTTAAATCATTTTCCCATTATCTCCAAACTGTTCCCTTTCTATTGCTACCATGTTTATACATATGCTTTTCATATTTCTTCTGTAAGAAACATGTTAATTTAGGCCCTATCCCTATAGGCCGACTCCTACGAGGGTAAAGGTTTCACCATTTGATAATAGTGTCATGCTTTCAAACAGCCAGCTGCCTGTTTTAAGACACACAGTAAACTCCTAAGTTCAGTTACAGTATATTGGAAATAACCACAGGTCACTGCAGAAACTTCATTTCGATTCGACCAGAGAAGTCAATAGCCCATTTAATGTCCAATGAAAGCCTGTTGAACTTTGGCACATTTTCAAATCTACCAGTCTGTGTGCAAAATAGAGGGTTATACTTGATACGGTTGACTGGTTATTACACTGAGCAAAATGGTGTAAATTCAACTCATATTAGACATATTTGACAGCTATAATAACAGGCCTGTTTTTATAATGGAGGTAGGGACCAGTTGAAACAAAACCATAGAAGGTTGACTTGATATACACATATACACAGTGTTTTGAGGATAAACAGTATTGTCTTTTTTTCCAACCCATTTTTACTTTTATAAAGATCTAAGCAATATATGTATGATGTCATGACATTAAATATTACATTATCCAAAGCTAGTTAAAAACGTACCAATCAATAAAGAGAGTGTATGGTCCTTTATGAAGGACATCCAGAATATCTCGCCATATGCCCCTCACACATGGGTAAGTCAATTATTGGCTGGAATACATGTAGGTAATATAAACATACAAGAGGGGTCAGGCAGTTTGACCTGTTACTCAGGGAGTTTCCAAGAGAAAAGGTATTAAGTGCTCAAATGTGGGTCTGATTTTAAAACGGGGGTTGGAAGAAAATAAACACTTTCCCAGAACCGTTTTCCATCAGAGGAAGCACTTCGGAGGGAGAAATTAGAAGGGGGAGGGGGGACATGTCAGCATAATATTGTTTGGTGATACAAAACACTATATTTTGTTCCATCGTTTTTTATGCTCTCTCTCACTCTTTTCTAAACACAGGAAGAGGTACAGTTGACAGTGCTTGATTCACAGCTCTTATTTCAGTCAGCTACAGTGGTTTATTAGAACATCTGTGGAAGGAAAGCTGTGACCACGTCCTTATACCTGCCTGGTCTAAAACACAGGTCTAAAAGTTCAGGGAGGTAGAGAGGGAGAGGGAGAGGGAGGGAGAGGGCGATAGAGAGAGAGAGAGAGAGAGAGAGAGAGAGAGCAAGAGAGAGGGATAGAGAGAGGTAAAGAGAGAGGTAGAGAGAGAGAGAGGGGGAGAGAGAGAGCGAGAGAGAGAGCGAGAGAGGTAGAGAGAGAGAGAGAGAGGGGGAGGGGGAGAGAGGAGAGGGAGAGAGAGAGGAGAAGGAGAGAAAGAGAGAGGTAGAGAGAAAGAGAGAGGTAGAGAGAGAGAGGTAGAGAGAGAGAGAGAGAGAGAGAGAGGTAGAGAAAGAGAGAGAGAGAGAGAGGTAGAGAGGGAGAGAGAGAGAGGTAGAGAGAGAGAGGTAGAGAGAGAGAGAGGGATAGAGAGAGGTAGAGAGAGAGAGAGGTAGAGAGAGAGAGAGGGATAGAGAGAGGTAGAGAGAGAGAGAGAGAGAGAGAGAGAGGTAGCGAGAGAAGTAGAGAGAGGTAGAGAGAAGAGAGAGCGATTATTTACTGTTTACATAAAGTGAGGGAAAAAAGGTATTTGATCCCCTGCTGATTTTGTACGTTTGCCCACTGACAAAAAAATGATCCGTCTATAATTTTATTGGTAGGTTTATTTGAACAGTGAGAGACAGAATAACAACAACAAAAATCCAGAAAAACTCATGTCAAAAATGTTATAAATTGAATTGCATTTTAATGAGGGAAATAAGTATTTGACCCTTCTGCAAAACATGACTTAGTACTTGGTGGCAAAACCCTTGTTGGCAATCAGAGGTCAGACGGTTCTTGTAATTGGCCATCAGGTTTGCACACATCTCAGGAGGGATTTTGTCCCACTCCTCTTTGCAGATCTTCTCCAAGTCATTAAGGTTTCGAGGCTGACGTTTGGCAACTCGAACCTTCAGCTCCCTCCACAGATGTTCTATGGGAATAAGGTCTGGAGACTGGCTAGGCCACTCCAGGACCTTAATGTGCTTCTTCTTGAGCCACTCCTTTGTTGCCTTGGCTGTGTGTTTGGGTCATTGTCATGCTGGAATACCCAGCCACGACCCATTTTCAATGCCCTGGCTGAGGGAAGGAGGTTCTCACCCAAGATTTGACGGTACATGGCCCCGTCCATCGTCCCTTTGTCCTGTTCCCTTAGCAGAAAAACAGCCCCAAAGCATAATGTTTTCATCTCCATGTTTGATGGTGGGGATGGTGTTCTTGGGGTCATAGGCAGCATTCCTCCTCCTCCAAACACGGCGAGTTGATGCCAAAGAGCTCCATTTTGGTCTCATCTGACCACAACACCTTCACCCAGTTGTCCTCTGAATCATTCAGATGTTCATTGACAAACTTCAGACAGGCATGTATATGTGCTTTCTTGACCAGGGGGACCTTGCGGGCGCTGCAGGATTTCAGTCCTTCACGGCGTAGTGTGTTACCAATTGTTTTCTTGGTGACTATGGTCCCAGCTGCCTTGAGATCATTGACAAGATCCTCCCGTGTAGTTCTGGGCTGATTCCTCACCGTTTTCATGATCATTGCAACTCCACGAGGTGAGATCTTGCATGGAGCCCCAGGCTGAGGGAGATTGACAGTTCTTTTGTGTTTCTTCCATTTGCGAATAATCGCACCAACTGTTGTCACCTTCTCACCAAGCTGCTTGGCGATGGTCTTGTAGCCCATTCCAGCCTTGTGTAGGTCTACAATCTTGTCCCTGACATCCTTGGAGAGCTCTTTGGTCTTGGCCATGGTGGAGAGTTTGGAATCTGATTGATTGATTGCTTCTGTGGACAGGTGTCTTTTATACAGGTAACAAACTGAGATTAGGAGCACTCCCTTTAAGAGTGTGCTCCTAATCTCAGCTCGTTACCTGTATAAAAGACACCTGGGAGCCAGAAATCTTTCTGATTGAGAGGGGGTCAAATACTTATTACCCTCATTAAAATGCAAATCAATTTATAACATTTTTGACATGCGTTTTTCTGGATTTTTTGTTGTTGTTATTCTGTCTCTCACTGTTCAAATAAACCATTAAAATTATAGACTGATCATTTCTTTGTCAGTGGGCAAATGTACAAAATCAGCAGGGAATCAAATACTTGTTTCCCACACTGTAGAGGACTTGTTTACAACAAGTGTGTGTCTGGTGGTTCGAGCCCTCACCCCGTCCCAAATTACTAGCTATTCCCTGAGCAGTGCACTACTTTTGACCAGGCCCCATAGGGATTTAAAACCAAAAGGGTTTCATGGGCGAAGGATAAGGCAACCCAATGGTAAAGACATCAATACATCTGTTCCTATACACACTGAGTGCACATTAATAACACCTTCCTAATACTACCACATCCTGTTCAAAGAGACTACAATCTTGTGTCTTGCCCGTTCACCCTCTGAATGGCACACGTACACAATCCATGTCTCAATTGTGTCAAGTCTTAAAAATCCTTCTTTAACCTGTCTCCTCCCCTTTATCTACACTGATTGAAGTGGATTTAACAGGTGACCAATAAGTGATCATAGTTTCACCTGGGTAGTCTATGTCATGGAAAGAACAGGTGTTCCTAATGTTTTGTACACTCAACAGCAAACACTCTCCCTTTGCAATTCTGAGCTGTTGGAGAACCCTGGGGACATGTACAGAAGCTGTTGGAGAACCCTGGGGACATGTACAGAAGCTGTTGGAGAACCCTGGGGAAATGTACAGAAGCTGTTGGAGAACCCTGGGGACATGTACAGAAGCTGTTGGAGAACCCTGGGGACATGTACAGAAGCTGTTGGAGAACCCTGGGGACATGTACAGAAGCTGTTGGAGAACCCTGGGGACATGTACAGAAGCTGTTGGAGAACCCTGGGGACATGTATAGAACCCTGTACAGAAGCTGTTGGAGAACCCTGGGGACATGTACAGAAGCTGTTGGAGAACCCTGGGGACATGTATGTTGGAGAACCCTGGGGAGAAGAAGCTGTTGGAGAACCCTGGGGACATGTACAGAAGCTGTTGGAGAACCCTGGGGAAATGTACAGAAGCTGTTGGAGAACCCTGGGGACATGTACAGAAGCTGTTGGAGAACCCTGGGGACATGTACAGAAGCTGTTGGAGAACCCTGGGGAAATGTACAGAAGCTGTTGGAGAACCCTGGGGACATGTACAGAAGCTGTTGGAGAACCCTGGGGACATGTACAGAAGCTGTTGGAGAACCCTGGGGACATGTACAGAAGCTGTTGGAGAACCCTGGGGACATGTACAGAAGCTGTTGGAGAACCCTGGGGATATGTACAGAAGCTGTTGGAGAACCCTGGGGACAGAGATATAGCAGTACTGGTAGCCTATGGTGGAAGATGAAGCATGAGCAGTGGAACTGAACGCCCTGAATTAACTAATATTTCTATTCCAACAGGTTTTGAATTATAAACGACATGGGCAATATAATCTGGGTGGTTCGAGCCCTGAATGCTGATTGGCTGACAGCCGTGGTATATCAGACCCTATACCACAGATATGACAAAACATTTATTTTTACTGCTCTAATTACATTGGCAACCACTTTATAACAGCAATAAGGCACCTCAGGGCTTGTGATATATGGCTAATATACCACGGCGAAAGGCCTTATTTCTAAGCAATATCTAATTAATATTTTTGTTATGTTCTAGATAGCATAGCCAGGGCGGTGAGGGTTGGAGTTGGCACACTAACTGGGTGGTGAACTGGAGAGAAGGTCAAAAAGGCTGGGAGGACTAGCTCCAGAGGTGATGGGAGGAAGGAGATGGAGGAAGGAAGAGAGAGGAAGTGAAGGGTTGGGGTTCCACTGAACCTGGCAGAATGTATATTCTGTTCCCTCCAGATCCTAACTCCTAATGGAATGGTAGAGGTATGTTTTGGGGGGAGAAAGCCCATTACGTAGATATGTGAGTGCTGTAATAATGTACTGTCTCTACTCACAGTCATTTTCCCACTACGGTTGGCCTCCTCTCGCTCCGCCAGCGCTTTCAGGAAGTTATCTTTCAGCTCTTTTCCCACACTCGCCAGGGTCCTGGAAAATACAACAAGGAAACAGTTTGAAATGTTTCTTTCATTGTAGAAAGAAAAAACAGTTTTGTAGGTAGTTTAAAGGGACTTTATTGAAGCTTTGTATAATCTATGCATAGCAATAATTTGCCAATAATCACTGCATCAAAGGGACAATCTGCAGGTGCTACATCCATTTTTTTGCCGTTATAAATTTATGATATGTACCCGTAGATTCTTGAAGAATATAACTTATAAATGCCTCATGAGTTTAGTTCAACTGCCGTACCCCATCAGAACCCAAAATATAAAGCTTGTTTTACTCCCAATGTTTGTCAACAAAGTAAACGTAAACAAACACTACATGGTTAAAACTATAATCTTAATATCATGTCCTTATATCCACATCTCTGTCTGTCAATTTGAGAGCAGTTACATTTCTCCAGCCCTCAGCTTTTTACCGACAGGCGCAGGTTGTGTTATTGTTTCAACTGCTAATTGCCTCTTTAAGCTCAAACGGGTACAACTTGGACATGTTTTCAAGTGGAATTTATGAGATCGGTCTAAGCCTTTTCCAAAGGACTCTGCAGTTAGTTGGTACTAACCAGGTTTCTCCCAAGAGAAGACATTCAGACAGCTAAAGGTTTTCACATTACATTAGTAACCATAATATCCGTGTCTTCAGAAAGCATATGCACTCCTTGCCGTTTTCCACATTTTGTCGTGTTACCACCTGAAATGTAGATTTGGAGTCGCATAATACCGCATAATGTCAAAGGGAAATTTTGTTTGCAGAATATTTTTGAAATTGAAAAACTTTTTTAAGCTGAAATGTCATGAGTCAATAAGTATATTCAACCCCTTTGTTATGGTAAGTCTAAATAAGTTCAGGAGTAAAAATATGCTTAATAATCACATAATAAGTTGGAGTCACTCTGTGTGCTATAATAGTGTTTAACATGATTTTTGAATCATCTCTATACCCCCCACACATACAATTATCTGTAAGGTTCCTCAGTCGAGCAGGGAATTTCAAACACAGATTCAACCGCAAAGACCAGGGAGTTTTTCCAATGCCTCGCAGAGAAGGGCACCGATTGGTAGAAAAAAGGCAGACGCTGAATATCCCTTGGAGCATGGTGAACAATGACGGCCTACCAAAAGGCAAAAGGGCTCCTGCGGGGACGGGGGCTGGGATTAACAATTTAAAATAAAATACAAATATAGGACAAAACACACATCACGACAAGAGAGACACCACAACACTACATACGCACGCCTCCAACTCAATCATCATGTTTGCAATTCGTTCCAGTCACTGGCAACAGAGAACTGGAAGGGAAGGCGGCCAAAGGAGGTGTTGGCTTTGGGGATGACCAGTGAGATATACCTGCTGGAGTGAGTACTATGAGTGGGTGTTGCTATGGTGACTAGTGAGCTGAGATAAGGCGGAGCTTTACCTAGCAAAGACTTACAGATTACCTGGAGCCAGTGGTTTTGGAGACGGATATGTGGTGAGGGCCAGCTAACGAGAGCATACAGGTCGCAGTGGTGGGTATTTTCGGCAGCATGAGTGAAATTTGTTGCGAAATAGGAAGCCGAATCTAGATTTAATTTTGGATTGGAGATGCTTAATGTGAGTCTGGAAGGAGAGTTTACAGTCTAACCAGACACCTAGGTATTTGTAGTTGTCCACATATTCTAGGTCAGAACCGTCCAGAGTAGTGATGCTAGTCGGGCAGGAGGGTGCGGGCATCAATTGGTTGAAGGGGATACAGTTAGTTTTACTAGAATTTAAAAGCAGTTGGAGGAGTGGTGTATGGTGTTGAAGCTCATTTGGAGGTTTGTTAGCACAGTGAACAAAGGGACTGAGGTTAAGGTTAGAGAAAGCTTGCTGGATGCTAAGAAAGCTTTGTTGTAGAGTATTTAACACAACATCTGAGGAGGGGCTAGCTGAGTATAAGACTGTATCATCTGCATATAAATGGATGAGAGAGCTTCCTACTGCCTGAGCTATGTTGTTGTTAATGAAGTGGTGATTAAAGAGCTCAGCCATGTGCTCCTTGTCAGTAACAACCACATCATCAACATCAAGGGACATGAGCAGCTGTGAGGAGGAGGGTTTATTCTCCAGGTCTTTAACCGTTTTCCAGAAATTCTTGGGGTAGGACCCACTGAGAGAACTACTCCTTAAAGTAAGTAACTTTGACCTTCCAGATCCCCAGAGTGCACTTATTTCTCATTCGCCAAATTGACTTTTTGAGGTGGAGTAACTCTGCCAGATCACAGTCGAACCGGGGGCTGAATGTGTTTTTAACCTGTTTTGTTAACAATACCACTGAAAATATCCAAAAAGAAGGTTCAAGTGTCTTCGACAGAGGGGATCGAGCTGATTCTATACCATTTTACAGAGGCCAGGTCATGAAGGAAGAATTGCTCATTAAAGTTTTTTAGCAAGTGTCTATGACAAATCAGGACAGGTCGTTTCAATGAGCAGCCATTACGAACACAGACTGTAAAACAGGGGATCACTAAGGTCATTACAGAAAACAGACTGATACCTATCAGGATTATTTGTAAGGATAACATCAAGGAGAGTAGCGTTTTCTGGGTGTTTGGAGTCATACCTTACACAATTGGTAATAATCTGAGAAAGATTTAGGGAGTCTCATTGCTTTAGGACTTGGTCAGTTGGTTTAAGCATGTCCCAGTTTAGGTCACACTAGCAGGACAAATTCAGACTTAGTGTAAGAGGCCCAGTGAGAGATTAGGGCAGGTAGAGTGCAGGTCGGTGCTGATGGTGGACAATAACACCAAGTAACAGTCAACAAAGAGCTATTTGAAAGTTTAATGCTTAAAACCAGCGAATCAAATTGTTTGGGGACAGACTTTGTGTAGACAACCGAGCACTGAAGGTGTTCCTTGGTAAAGACTGCCACTCCTCCACCTTTGGAAGATCTGTATTGCTGAAAAAGGTTATAATAACAAAGGTTAACATCAGTGTTCAAAACACTCCACAATACTAACCTAAATGACAGAGTGAAAAGAAGGAAGACTGTATAGAATACAAATATTCCAAAACATGCATCCTGTTTGCCACAAGGCACTTAAGTAATACTGCAAAAAATGTGGCAAAGAAATTAAATTTTTGTCCTGAATACAAAACGTTATGTTTGGGGAAACTCTTCATATTTTCAAGCATTGTGGTGGCTGCATCATGTTATGGGTATGCTTGTCATCGACAAGACCTAGGGAGATTTTTTTGGGATAAAAATAAATGGAATAGAGCCAGAGGATGAGAGGAAAGGTAAAATCCTAGAAGAAAACCAGGTACAGACACTGTGAGACAAATCAATCTTTCAGCAGGACAATAACCTAAAACACAAGGCCAAATCTACACTGGAGTTGCAGTTTTGACTTAAATAGACTAGAAAATCTATGGCAAGACTTGAAAATGGCTGTCTAGCAATGATCAACAACCAACATGACAGAGCTCGAAGAATTTTAAAAAAGAATAATGGGCAAATATTGTACAATCCAGATGTGCAAAGCTCTTAGAGACTTATCCAAAAAGACTCAGTGTTTCAAACATGTATTGTCTCAAGGGGGTGAATACTCATCTAATCAAGATATATTAGTGTTTTAATTTTCATAAATGTTTTACAAATGTTAGAATCTTTCTTCCACTTTGACGTGACAGAGTATTTTCTGTAGATTGTTGACCAACAATTACAATTTAATCCAGTTGAATCCCACTTTGTAACACAACAATGTGTGAATACTTTCTGTAGGCCTAGTGAACATATCATTCAATGTAAAAACATATTCTTATATAAATACCATAAGTATGTAATAACAAATTGCTCAAACAAGCCACTTTGGAGAATTGTAACCCTTATGGAGAAATAGCCTAATTCAACATGTGCAGTGATTACATTTGCAACTCAAGTATAGTAAAAGGGAAGGAAGTCTCGACATGCAAAGAAGCAACAGGTTTAGGGATTGAGTATCTATGCAAAATGGTCCAAATGGGAATGATTTGTCAGTTCATTTTAAACCAACGTCTGACCGATGGTGACAGACATTCTCTTTACAGAAATCAGTTTGGCTCATTATTCACACAAGTCGTATTGTTATGGTTACTGTAAAACCAAACTCCTAGGCACACATCACAAAACCCCTTTCAGATGTGTTCCTTACTTTTGTTCATTAATCATTTGGAGAACCCGCCGGCGCTATAAGATTAATTATTTCAAGGATTAAATGATTTTGTATCATATTATGACAGCTTTTTTACACTTTAGTTGGCCCGTTTCCATGGAAATCTTTTTTTGGGGGGGGGGTTACACCTCTCCGTTGGGCCTCCACACACCTGACAAAACATTGGCACTGATGAGTCAAACAGCAGCAGCAATAGGAGACAGTGTCCCGAATGGCACCAATTTTCCCTACACAGAGTCCTGGTCAAAAGTAGTGCACTATATAGGGAATAGGGCTCTGGTCTATAGTAGTGCACTATATAGGGAATAGGGCTCTGGTCTAAAGTAGGGCACTAAATAGGGAATAGGGCTCTGGTCTAAAGTAGGGCACTATATAGGGAATAGGGTGCCATTTGGCATGCCGGCAGTGTGTGAAACCTTCATCGGGTCAACACCAAGTTAAGAGTCATCCTGAAGGCAGAAAACAAGCCACTGAGAACCTCTCCTTCTTCTGTGGTTGAGAGTGTTAGTGTGTACCACCTGAAGGAAAGGACAGGGGCTTTGTTCATTTTCATCTGGTACCATTTTACAGGTTAAAACAGCGCAAAAATACTTTTGTTGGATCAGATGTATATTTACATTGATAAATGTGTGTTTTTGCCTCAAACAGCAGACGTATCATTGTACTGCACTGTAGGGCATGTGTATCAACAGTACAGTTGAGGTCTTGGGAGGGGAAATGCTCTGTAAAACGTTGAGCCCATCCTGTGAACTGTATAGGATGTGTCCCAACACGAACAGAGTCATTCCTGTTTTGTCTCAACACAACTCATTAAAAGTAACTCACGTCAACACTGATAATGACCTTTTAGATTCTCTGAGGTCATACAGCCATATAGCATCATCAGTCATGGATTGGTTTTCCCAAAAGACCTTTCGGCCGTGAAAAGAAACTGGGGACTTCTGGTGTCCATCATTTACCCCACAGATAACATGACGCACATAGAAATACCAAGAAACTGGGGACTTCTGGTGTCCATCATTTACCCCACAGATAACATGACGCACATAGAAATACCAAGAAACTGGGGACTTCTGGTGTCCATCATTTACCCCACAGATAACATGACGCACATAGAAATACAAAGAAACTGGGGACTTCAAATGCATCAAAGCAATATTGTGAATGGCCTCTTCAAGTTGGTGCGGAAATAATAGTTTGAGAAACCAAATCCGTGCAGATGTTTCAAACTAAAGAAGGAAATCCACATGGACAAACATATCATGTGCACTGGGTAGGTAAATGGCAACTCCTAAGAAATATACACTACCGCTCAAAAGTTTGGGGTCACTTAGAAATGTCCTTGTTTTTGATTGTTAATGTTGTAAATTACAATTGTTGCTGGAAATTGCAGATTTTTTATGGAATATCTACATAGGCCCATTATCAGCAACCATCACTCCTGTGTTCCTGTGTTAGCTAATCCAAGTTTATAATTTAAAGGCTAATTGATCATTAGAAAACCCTTTTGGAATTATGTTAGCACGGCTGTGCATGGCTGTGTGCTCGATTTTATACACCTGTCAGCAACAGGTGTGGCTGAAGTAGAAGAATCCATTCATTTGAAGGAGTGTCCACATACTTTCGATAGAAGGCATGAGGTTCCCTTTTGAAACCGAGGGGGAGGAGTCGGGAGTGTGATCAGCTGACCATTAAATAGTTTCTATTGGCTGCCTGCCATTATGCAAATGAGAGAAAAGAGCAGAAGTGGTGCATCCATTCTTACGTCTCAAAGAATGTTTAATATTCCTAATATGTCCCTGGGTACTTCCCAAATGCAACCCTACTCCCTATATAGTGCACTACTTTTCTTCATAAGTAGTGGACCTGAAAGGGAATTGAGTGCCATTAGGACCTAGGCCCTGAATCGCCCCTCTGTGTGGTAACAGAAACAGTGTTGCCCAACTCAGGTTCCTTTACAGAGAGAGAGGACCAGGCCAAGTGGGGGCAATTACAAACCAAACAGCCCCTCTGATTGGACATTTAGCCGACCATGATGCACTGGGTCGGGGCCTCATCTTGTTTGTTCTGGATGGTGAATAGAGAGTGGTGGGGGGGGGGACAATCCCCTAACCAATTGTGCGTGTTTTTTTGCATTATTTGTAAGTTATTTTGTACATAATGTTTCTGCCACCGTGTCTTATGACCGAAAAGAGCTTCTTGATATCATGACATTGATTTTTAATTTTACTCCACACTCAGAGACGCGTACAAAGCTCTTCCTCGCCCTCCATCTGGCAAATCTGACCATAATTCTATCCTCCTGATTCCTGCTTACAAGCTAAAACTAAAGCAGGAAGTACCAGTGACTTCGTCAAAAAAAAGTGGTCAGATGAAGCAGATGCTACAGGACTGTTTTGCTAGTACAGACTGCAATATGTTCAGGGATTCTTCCGATGGCATTGAGGAGTACATCACATCGGTCACTGGCTTCATCAAAAAGTGCATTGATGATGTCGTCCCCACAGTGACCGTACGTACATACTCCAACCAGAAGCCATGGAATACAGGCAACATCCGCACTGAGATAAAAGGTAGAGCTGCCGCTTTCAAGGAGCGGGACTCTAACCCAGAAGCTTATAAGAAATCCTCCTATGCCCTCTGATGAACCATCAAACAGGCAAAGCATCAATACAGGACTAAGATCAAATCGTACTACACCAGCTCTGACTTTTGTCAGATGTGGCAGGGCTTGCAAACTTTTACAGACTACAAAGGGAAGCACAGCCAAGAGTTGCCCAATGATACGAGCCTACCAGACGAGTTACATTACTTCTATGTTCGCTTCGAGGCAAGTAACACTGAAACATGCATGAGAGCGTCAGCTGTTCCGGACGACTGTGTGATCACGCTCTCCGTAGCTGATGTGAGTTAGACCTTTAAACCGGTCAACATTCACAAGGCCGCATGGCCAGACTGATTACCAGGACGTGTACTGCGAGCATGCACTGACCAACTGGCAAGTGCCTTCACTGACATTTTCAACCCGTCTCTGACTGAGTCTGTAATACCAACATGTTTCAAGCAGACCACCATAGTCCCTGTGCCCAAGAACGCTAAGGTAACCTGCCTAAATGACTACCGACCCGTAGCATTCACGTCTGTAGCCATGAAGTGCTTTAAAAGGCTGGTCATGGCTCACATCAACATCATCATCCCAGAAACCCTAGACCCACTCCAATTTCCATTCCGCCCAAAGATGATCCACAGATGATGCAATCTCTATTGCACTCAACACTGCCCTCTCCCACCTGGACAAAAGGAACACCTGTGTGAGAATGCTATTCATTGACTACAGCTCAGCATTCAACAACATAGTGCCCTCAAAGCTCATCAATAAGCTAAGGACCCTGGGACTGAACACCTCCCTCTGCAACTGGATCCTAGGATCCTGGTCCAAGGAGAGAACAAGGCACTCACAGCCAAGTTAAAAATCTTCCAACGAAGATTCCAACATGGATTGTCTACTCAGGGAAAACAGGGTGATGAAGGAGTCGCTACTAGACATACAAAGTCATAACATGTGTGAAAATCGAATGTTTTCTGGGATTGCTGAGGACGCATCCAATAATCCAGAGGGCGCGATCAGAGAATTCATTCAATCTGCCTTGAAACTTCCTATAGAGACTGTAAACAAGGTGGCTTTCCACCAAGTACACAGACTTGGAGCTCGGAGCGACAAGACCAAGGGTCCCCGACCGATCATGGCAAAATTTTAACACTACCAACAAAAGGAGAGGAAGGAGCTTAAAGGGACCAAATTCGGTCTGAATGAGCAATATCCAAGGGAGATAAACGAACATCGCAAGAAACTGTACCCGGTACAGAGGATGCTATTCATAGACTACAGCTCAGCGTTCAACACTATAGTGCCCTCAAATCTCATCAATAAGCTAAGGACCCTGGGACTAAACACCTCCCTCTGCAACTGGATCCTGGACTTCCTGATGGGCCGCCCCCAGGTGGTAAGGGTAGGCAACAACACATCCTCCACACTGATCCTCAACATGGGGGCCTCTCAGGGGTGCGTGCTCAGTCCCCTCCTCTACTCCCTGTTCACTCATGACTGCACGGCCAGGCACGACTCCAACACCATCATTAAATTTGTTGATGACACAACAGTGGTAGGCCCGATCACCGACAACAATGAGACAGCCTATAGGGAGGTGGTCAGAGGCCTGGCCATGTGGTGCCAGGACAACAACCTCTCCCTCAACGTGATCAAGACCAAGGAGATGATTGTGGACTACAGAAAAAATAGGACCGAGCACGCCCCCATTCTCATCGACGGGGCTGCCGTGGAGCAGGTTGAGAGCTTCAAGTTCCTTGGTGTCCACATCACCAACGAACTATCATGGTCCAAACACACTAAGACAGTCGTGAAGAGGTCCACGACAAAACCTTTTCCCCCTCAGGAGACTGAAAATATTTGGCATGGGTACTCAAGTCCTCAAAAGGTTCTACAGCTGCACCATCGAGAGCATCCTCGTATGGCAACTGCTCGGCCATATGCACTACAGAGGGCAGTGCATATGGCCCAGTACATCACTGGGGCCAAGCTTCCTGCCATCCAGAACCTCTATACCAGGCGGTGTCAGAGGAAGGCCCTAAAAATGGTCAAAGACTCCAGCCATCCTAGTCATAAACTGTTCTCTCTGCTACCGCACGGCAAGCGGTACCAGAGCGCCAATTCGAGGTCCAAAAGGCTTCTTAACAGCTTCTACCCCCAAGCCATAAGACTCCTGAACAGCTCATCAAAGGGCTACCCAGACCCCTCTTTTACACTATTGCTACTCTCTGTTATTATCTATGCATAGTCACTTTAACTCTACCTACATGTACATATTACCTCAATTACCTCAACTAACTGGTGCCCCCGCACATGGACTCTGTACCGGTACCCGCTGTATATAGCCTCACTATTGTTATTTTACTGATGCTGTTTAATTATTTATTTTCTATTTTTGTTTTACTTAACAATTATTTTTCTTAAAACGTTGTTGTTGGTTAAGGGTTTGTAAGTAAGCATTTCACTGTAAGTTCTACACCTGTTGTATGCCTGTAGCCAACTTTATTAGTGTTTACTAAGTACATTGTATCTGTCCTGTCATCCAAACAGTTACTCCATCACACCAACATTTTTGTCTAATCTTTACAAATACATTCCTGTTGTTAACCTGAACAAAGACATGATGAAAGGAGCCACTGTTCTCAACGAATGAATGGCTGTGATGTAAAGATCAGACAAACCACATCTTTAAAATAGAGCCTAGAATCAACAAGCAGAGGTGTGAACGGTTAGAAAAAGATGACTAGATTAGCTTTAGTTGAGAAACACCTCTCAATACAACATCCTCTTCTGTTTTAATGCCAGAACTCCATAGAGACCTGAGGTGTTAACACAGCCATTCCTCAAAGCGCTAGGTTTGAACATTTGTTCACAGAGAATATGTTAATGTGGAGAATCAAACTGTGATAATACGCAGCCGGCTTGAATTACACTGCAAGATTTCATTAACACCCGTGGTTGTCTCATTCATTTGTGTTTCCTCATTGAATATGCATAGGGGGGGTCCATGGCAGGTGGGTACCATCCTCCAGTGATCAAACGGTCAGGGATGCTCAGGAGCAGATGTGAGGAGAAGCAGGAACAGCAGAACTGGTTGAGGGAAAACATCATGGTGTTGGTCTGCTCAGGAAGGCCCAGTGTCGCTCAACTGTCCTGTTAAACCAGGACTACAAAAACTGTCCTGGCAGTAACCTATTGGAGAGAGGGGTCAGACCTGTCAGAAGACCTCCTCTTGTGATGAACACACCAAGGTTGGAGGCTCTCTTCAATGAACCAAAGAGTTCCCTGGGAAAAAAGTTTATTGAGGAACCCTGAGGTGTGTTCCAACAAGACATACCGTTTGAGAAGGTTAATAACTAAGGTAGTTTTACTTCGACCATGCACGTTCTCTAATGCAAGCTAACAAATCAAATCAAATGTATTTATAAAGCCCTTCTTACATCAGCTGATATCTCAAAGTGCTGTACAGAAACCCAGCCTAAAACCCCAAACAGCAAGCAATGCAGGTGTAGAAGCACGGTGGCTAGGAAGCACGGGTTCAGTCAGAAAAGGTAGTGTGCAGTGACGCTAGCGGAAGTGTCTGTTTCCTATGGCATTTGAGCCAATGGGCAGGCTGGGGGCAAAGCCATGTCAAGAGGCAACAGATGCGTATGATTGTCGGGGAAGGAAATACTTTACTTCCTGTGTACTCAAGACTCAAGGGAACTGCTCCAAGTCAAGACACACTGAACTGTTACTGAACATACCAATTCTGTAGCTGCTTCTGTTGCTACATCTCATTCATTCATGAGTAGTACAGATACAATTACTACATCTGTATGGTGTTAAGAGTTTGATGGATACGAGTGTAAAACAGATGTGATTTGTTTAGTGGAGAAGGAAGCAGAACAGTAAACAGTCTAATGACGATGTGGTGAGGCTTTTGTTCAGTAGATAAGGAAGCAGAACAGTAAACAGTTTAATGACGATGTGGTGAGGCCTTTATTTAGAGGATAAGGAAGCAGAACAGTAAACAGTCTAATGATGATGTGTTAAGGCTTTTATTTAGAGGATAAGGAAGCAGAACAGTAAACAGTTTAATGACGATGTGGTGAGGCCTTTATTTAGAGGATAAGGAAGCAGAACAGTAAACAGTCTAATGATGATGTGTTAAGGCTTTTATTTAGAGGATAAGGAAGCAGAACAGTAAACAGTCTAATGACGATGTGGACCCCAGGAAGAGTAGCTGTTGCTGTCGCAACAAGTAATGAGAATCCCAATAAGATACAAAATGTCCAAATTATTCAGTCCCAGGATCCTTAGCTTAGTGATGAACTCGGAGGGTACTATGGTGTTGAACGCTGAGCTATAGTCAATGAACACCACTCTCACGTAGGTGTTCCTTCTGTCCAGGTGGGAAAGGGCAGTGTGGAGTGCAATAGACATGGCATCATCTGTGGATCTGTTGGGGCGGTATGCAAATTGGAGTGGGTCTAGGGTTTCTGGGATGATGGTGTTGATGTGAGCCATGACCAGCCTTTCAAAGCACTTCATGACGAAGGAGTAGGCTGTCCTTGTAAATAAGAATTTGTTCTTAACTGATTCCATATGTGTTATTTCATAGTTTGATGTCTTCACTATTATTCACAATGTAGAAAATAGTAAAAATAAAGAAAAATCCTGGAATGACTTGGTGTGTCCAAATATGGTGCTGCACAACTTGACGGTCGGGAGTAGGCTACAGCATAAGTGGATTGGAGGATTCTAAATTAATATCTAAGGGGCATAACATTTCCACACGCTAATTGTAGTGTAATCAAACTTTCAGTTGAGCGTACTAGCTCTTTGCGAATTTACGAAAGCACCCAAATGTCCATTGACAACGCACAATGACTATACCATTTAGCTAAGCTAAGAATGACGGAAATAATCAAGTCAATAAACGTTGGGTAGTTAGATAGCCTATAGTTAATATACAGTCAAGTTTGATGTATAACTACTAACGTTAGGTAGCTAGCTAACATACCATACATACTGCTGTATTGATATGCTATGTGGTTCGTAAGAACAGCGTAGCTAACAAATTGTCAGCCAACATAAAGTGTAAGGTAAGTTATTTGAAAAGTCATTACTTTATTACATTGAGTAGCAAGCTACCTCTTTGGTCGTTAGGGCAAATCTGGTCTGTGATAGGAGGGGGGGTTTTCACACCTAGCTCGGCTATTAAGACTATTCTTTAGTAAAGGTTGAATAGTCTATTGTTCAGCTATTAGCCCCCCTCCCCAACTTGCAACAAATTGTTGTTACTCCCATCTCGTTCCTCGCCCTCTTCCACGCGACATTCTGCACCCGAGTGGCTCGCTTGTGGGCGTGCTGGCAGGATATGGCAGCACCTTCGGTTGGGCGTCAAGAATTCTGCAGAGCAAGTTTGTATGAAGGTCTGGTTATTCACAGGCAAATTGTTATATGCTATGAAGGTACATTTGTGTCTTTTTGTCAAGAACAAAACTTTTTTTATTTTCAATTAAATATAATTGTTCTGAAAGCAACTTTTTTCGAAACAAAGGAAGTCATAGCGGACACCTACGAAGAAGGACTGTGTGATGATGGCATCTCAGGTAAGCAGCACTGGGCGTTCTTCTGTCCAACTTCTACATAGCTAGTAGTTAGCTCCTACGATTCAGTGTCGTTCATAACATTCTACTATATTACATACATACCGTAGAATGATAAATCATGCCATTATTATTCTCAAGCCAACCAAAAGCATTTAGCTATGAATGCCTGTTCTCGCCATTTTCTGTTGAATTCATCTAACTTTCTTTCATTACAACTCATAAGCAGGCCATGTCCTATTTGTTTCATAGTCGATATATAATCATATTTCATGACAGTATAACGGTTAGCTTTTGTTTTACAGAAGGATGAAAGAACACAATATGTCTGTCAGGGAATGCTATTCTGATAGGTCAGATGAAGGGTTAGACCAGAAAGGGAATGCTATTCTGATATGTCAGATGAAGGGTTAGACCAGAAAGGGAATGCTATTCTGATAGGTCAGATGAAGGGTTAGACCAGAAAGGGAATGCTATTCTGATAGGTCAGATGAAGGGTTAGACCAGAAAGGGAATGCTATTCTGATATGTCAGATGAAGAGTTAGACCAGAAAGGGAATGCTATTCTGATAGGTCAGATGAAGGGTTAGACCAGAAAGGGAATGCTATTCTGATAGGTCAGATGAAGGGTTAGACCAGAAAGGGAATGCCATTCTGATAGGTCAGATGAAGGGTTAGACCAGAAAGGGAATGCTATTCTGATAGGTCAGATGAAGAGTTAGACCAGAAAGGGAATGCTATTCTGATAGGTCAGATGAAGGGTTAGACCAGAAAGGGAATGCTATTCTGATAGGTCAGATGAAGGGTTAGACCAGAAAGGGAATGCTATTCTGATAGGTCAGATGAAGGGTTAGACCAGAAAGGGAATGCTATTCTGATAGGTCAGATGAAGGGTTAGACCAGAAAGGGAATGCTATTCTGATAGGTCAGATGAAGGGTTAGACCAGAAAGGGAATGCTATTCTGATAGGTCAGATGAAGGGTTAGACCAGAAAGGGAATGCTATTCTGATAGGTCAGATGAAGGGTTAGACCAGAAAGGGAATGCTATTCTGATAGGTCAGATGAAGGGTTAGACCAGAAAGGGAATGCTATTCTGATAGGTCAGATGAAGGGTTAGACCAGAAAGGGAATGCTATTCTGATAGGTCAGATGAAGGGTTAGACCAGAAAGGGAATGCTATTCTGATAGGTCAGATGAAGGGTTAGACCAGAAAGGGAATGCTATTCTGATAGGTCAGATGAAGGGTTAGACCAGAAAGGGAATGCTATTCTGATAGGTCAGATGAAGGGTTAGACCAGAAAGGGAATGCTATTCTGATAGGTCAGATGAAGGGTTAGACCAGAAAGGGAATGCTATTCTGATAGGTCAGATGAAGGGTTAGACCAGAAAGGGAATGCTATTCTGATAGGTCAGATGAAGGGTTAGACCAGAAAGGGAATGCTATTCTGATAGGTCAGATGAAGGGTTAGACCAGAAAGGGAATGCTATTCTGATAGGTCAGATGAAGGGTTAGACCAGAAAGGGAATGCTATTCTGATAGGTCAGATGAAGGGTTAGACCAGAAAGGGAATGCCATTCTGATAGGTCAGATGAAGGGTTAGACCAGAAAGGGAATGCTATTCTGATAGGTCAGATGAAGGGTTAGACCAGAAAGGGAATGCTATTCTGATATGTAAGATGAAGGGTTAGACCAGAAAGGGAATGCTATTCTGATAGGTCAGATGAAGGGTTAGACCAGAAAGTCAGGGCAATTAAGGCGAGGATGCCCCATGCAGGCTTTAAGATGGTCAAAGGAAGTCTCAGAGCAGTGGGCCATCGTACAATGGAGAAGAGTTAGGGAGTCTTCGTAGCGTGTAGATGGTGCAGGTATCATTGCCAGGATGATCCAGCTTCATTGTATTGCTCAGCAAAGATACTCTGTTCCTGCTCCCCTGTCTCTCATCCACATTGATACAAATCAGAAATTGATAAAGTCTCCATCAAATCTAAGAAGCTATTTTATCTTTTTTTATTCTTACTTATTCATGGTCAAATGTTCAATGATGTATGAAATGGGAGTTGTTCTTCATCAACTGGTAACATAAATAATGAAGCAGGTTAATAGGTTAAACATTTCACTTTTAATTCCAATGCTTTTTTTCAAGATACAACATTGTCATCTTTGGCCGTATAGATGGATTTTCAAGGAAGGTAAGTCTGTTATGTTGTTTGCATATTGCATATGTCCCATCACCTAATGAAAAACCACAATACCAGTCTGGTGTAAAGCATATTTCCCATCACCTAATGAACAACCACAACACCAGTCTGGTGTAAAGCATATTTCCCATCACCTAATGAACAACCACAATACCAGTCTGGTGTAAAGCGTATTTCCCATCACCTAATGAACAACCACAACACCAGTCTGGTGTAAAGCGTATTTCCCATCACCTAATGAACAACCACAACACCAGTCTGGTGTAAAGCATATTTCCCATCACCTAATGAACAACCACAATACCAGTCTGGTGTAAAGCGTATTTCCCATCACCTAATGAACAACCACAACACCAGTCTGGTGTTCATCTTTCTGGGCTGTATTGACGCATCCTGAAAATGACATCTGCTGCTTTAGATTGAACGGTCCTATCTCAGTTAATGTTTTCATATCTACAAAAGAAAAGAGGCTGTTTTCTTTACTTTCAGAGAGCGAGCTGATCAAGGGGTCGAAAATGTAGATATTTCCAGATGTTCCCTGTCCGAGGAACAGGCCGTGGAAGCTTTATTGCTGACAAAAGGGCCCATAACCAGATGTAATTAAACTGTTCTGTGTTCTTCTTCTCTCTGTCTGTCTTGTTGTGCATGGAACCTGTCTCACATGCATTAATTAAAAAACCCTTAAGATGTCAGCTGCTAATTTTCAGATTTACACTGCATAAACACAGCCATTTTCACTGGACTATCTGTTGCTATCTGTTGCTGCCAAGTCAGGATTTCCCTGGGGGTTAGCCTTGCAATAACCAAGTGGTGAGACACATAGGCCTCTATATTTAAATGTTTCAGGTACACTCAGATAGGTGTCTGCGTCACATACAGTCAGTAACCACTCACAGAGGCACACACAACTTGCATTTCTATAACCTCGGAATGCTATCCACCTCTTCTGTGTGGGATACGGGTTTCTACCTCGTCCGCGGGCAGATCTGCAGCATTTGACAGAGAGTTGGAATAATCACCCTGTAAGTACAGAGGCGAACCTGACACCTCACCAGTTGTGGCATATCGGAACGCTCCAAACACAATTTTTGTTTTTGCCTTAGCACTACACAGCTGATTCAAATGATAAAGTCATCACCAAGCTTCAAGTGGTATTCATGTCTAATAATAACATTATCTTCTATTGTTTTGTCCTCATGTGTCTGTTTTTCAGCATAAAGTACTCTGTAGCCACTTAGTGTGGACACCAGGTGAGACCACACACACACACAATAACAGTCTCTCTCCTTCACTTCATCCCTCTCCCCATTCTCCCTAAATCCTCTAGGTTATATCAGCTGTGTTGGTGAACCCCTCCCGCATCTGAACTGGCTGACACAGAGGGCACAGTATGATCATAGGTGAGAGGTCACTTGGTCAGGTCAACAGGAAGTGTTATTAAAGAGATACTTTGCATTGAAATACAGACAGAGATGTAGTAGTCCCAGAGTTAATGATCAAAGATCAGTTTGGCATTTCACCTCCTGATGATTATGATGACTAACAATGTTAGAATAAAAAAACACAAGGCTTAATCATGTTCTCTCTCTAACCCTCTGTCTCTTGTCTGCAGGTATGTTTTGATGTGAGAGAGGAAGCCAGTCCCGTCATCTCCACCTCACCCACTCTTAAGATAACCTTCGGGCTGACTGGGAGCCCAAGGCTGGTTAGGAGACACGGCTAGAGACACTGTAATTGTGATGAACTGAGAGAATAGTAGGGTAGCACTGTAATTCATTAATCATATGCTGTCTGCCTCTGTTCTCATTGAAATACTATCCTGTGTCCTCACATTAATGCAGATGAAGGGAGTTAGATATGCATAGGTGTATTTCTGTATATATGAACTACAAATCTGCCTTTACTTAAATCATGTTTCTAGTCTATTGTATAGTTACAATGTGTAATCATTGATGTCCCAGGAGCAGGAGTGGTAAACACTGTTTAAGTGGATAATTGTAATACATACATGCAGACACAGCATCATTCAAATACTGGAGTTTGATACACCTGGTATTGGATTTGACTAAAAAAGAATGTCTCAAGAGATTTATACCTGAACCGCACTTTTATTTTCCAAGGAAGAGTACATGATCAGTGAATATATTCAATGTACAGGCTACAATGTGGGGATCTCATGCCTGGTAATAACTACAGTACATGATCAGTGAATATATTCAATGTACAGGCTACAAAGTGGGGATCTCATGCCTGGTAATAACTACAGTACATGATCAGTGAATATAGTCAATGTACAGGCTACAAAGTGGGGATCTCATGCCTGGTAATAACTACAGTACATGATCAGTGAATATAGTCAATGTACAGGCTGCACTGTGGGGATCTCATGCATGGTAATAACTACAGTACATGATCAGTGAATATAGTCAATGTACAGGCTGCACTGTGGGGATCTCATGCATGGTAATAACTACAGTACATGTATATAGGACTTACATCCTTGGCACAATAACGTTATTATATTCTACTCTATCCATAGGCATCATTAATGCCATTCAGACTTGAAGTTGATACAACAACTATGATGGCTGAGGTTCATAGATAGGTTCTGAACTAATATTCATACCAAACGTTTTAGGGTCCATACACAGATCGGCTACATACTGTAGCTAGCTACACATCCATAGGCACACAGTTATTTTTATCCTCCACTACACAATAACCAAGCAAATAATTAGCTAGCTATGTTACTTCAGCTGCATTATAAGGCAATTGTACATTCAATTTGCAGTAAATGCTTTAGCTAGCTAGATTCTTTAAATGCACTGTTTCGACGACAGCCTGGTTTGCTGGTTCTCCGGAGTCTCTAAAACATTAAACAACACGAATTACAATGTCATACTCATGTCATAACACCAGCTAGCTAGCTGGCTAATGTTAGCTAGTCAGCTAACTTGATAAATTACAAATTTCGTAAATTTACTTTATGACAAAAAAAAATGCACGGTTGTTTGTCTCTACATTAACTAACATATTCCTCTCAATTGTACATGATGTTATAACAACTTACATCTGCTTCCCCTGTAATGTTTTGTCAGCCATCTTTCTTGAAGAACGCCACCAGGCACGGGTGGCTCGCGTCAAAATTCATCATTGGAATCACTCAATATGATTGGTAAACTAAAAACCTTGGGACCCAAATGCATAATGAGTGCTCTAACTCCCTCTTGTGGTGGTCTGAAGCAATGAAGCCGTGACGCTGGGTACCTCTAAGTCCCGCAGTGTAAGTGCACAACTTTTAAAGGAGGAACCACTGTACGGTCACTGTGGGGACGACATCATCGATGCACTTATTGATGAAGCCAATGAATGATGTGGTGTCCTCCTCAATGCCATCAGAGGAATCCCAGAGCACATTTCAGTCTGTGCTAGAAAAACAGTCCGCATCATCTGACCACTTCCGTACTGAATGAGTCACTGGTACTTCCTGCTTTAGTTTTTGCTTGTAAGCAGGAATCAGGAAGATAGAATTATGGTCATATTTGCCAAATGGAGGGCGAGGGAGAGTGTTGTATGCGTCTCTGTGTATGGCGAGCAATAGATCGAGACTTCCTTAGATATTGTGCACCAGCTGTTATTTACAAAAATACATAGTCCACCGCCCCTTGTCTTACCAGATGCCGCTGTTCTATCCTGGCGGTACATCGTATAACCAGTCAGCTGTATGTTGATATTGTCGTCGTTCAGCCACGACTCCGTGAAGCATAAGATGTTACAGTTTTTAATCTTCTGTGTAACTCATCGATTTTATTCTCCAAGGATTGCACGCTTGCAAGTAGAATGGAGGGAAGTGGGGGTTTATTCGATCGGCTATGAATTCTCAGAAGGCAGCCCGCCCTTCGGCCCCTCTTTCTCTGCCTCCTCTTCACGCAAATCACGGGGATCGGGCCTGTTCCCGAGGAAGCAGTATATCCTTCGCGTCGGGCTCGTCAGAGTCATGAAAGGGGAAAAAAACGATTCTGCTAGCCCGTGGTGAGTAATCGCAGTCCTGATGTCCAGAAGTTATTTTTGGTCATAAGAGACGGTAGCGGCAACATTAAGTACAAAATAAGTTTAAAAAATAAGTTGCAAATAAATAAACAAAAAAACACAATCGGCTGGGGTAAAACGTCTGCCTTCTTCTCCAGCGCCATCCTACTGCCTAGTGATGTTGCTGTTTGTTACTCATCTTGTTGGCTGAGGAAGAGTAAACGTGGACAGTTATTCTAACATCTTCATAGTGCACATCAGAACTCATTAAGGACCGCACATCGTTGAATCCTGGACTTGCATGTTCTGTTAATATTTAACTACCATAATCTGTCATTCTGAGCACCGTAGGTGGTAGTTCTAATCAGGGTCCGCATCCAATGCATACGGGTCCGGTAAATTAAAATGCTGCCGGTCAAATGTCCAGCGCCACATTTTCCTAACGGAAACCCTGGTATGTGCGTGCATAGTCTGTATGTGATGGCTCCTCTGACCACCACAGAGAGGGATCATTAGGAGCAGAAAGCTGCTAGCCCCAGCACCCCAGAGCAGAGCTCACAGCAGTAATTAATCACAGTAGGGATATAATAAAGAACAGCTTTTATCAGAATGGATTTCAGATGGCCTCCAGTGTAAAGCCTGATTTTATATACAGCCCTCTGCTGGAGCCGTGTCAATAACAGGGGGGAAGCCGTTAAACTGCCCTTCATATTCTGACATCTTTTATATGGACACTGGCTGACTCCCAAATGGCACCCTATTCCCTATGTAGGACACGACTTTTGATCAGGGCCAAAACTGGTCCCGGTTCCATGTCATGAATTTATCAGCTATGTCAGGAGTTCACCAGATGTCAGAGCCTGGTGTTGGAACTGATTCAGGGAACAGAACAAAAACCTGAAAAAAAAACATTTTGGAAAAGAATCAGAACCAGGAACAAAAGTGATCTATATTGTTCCGGAATAGAACCGTTATTGAAAAAGCAAGGGAATCAGTAAATAATGTTTGTTTTTTTATGTTCCAGGCATTTCATTCCAGGCTCACAAACAAAAATAGAGCAGAGTGCCTATGCAAAGCCCTTACTGTAGAAACGTATTCCAGTGTCTGCCTGCCAGCTGAACATTTTTGTCAGTGTTTGTGCATGTGCAGGCTACCTGCCACTCCCCCTCCGAAGCTACAGTAGCCTACTGACGTTATAAGCGAAATTCAGAAATTTGGGAGAGAGATTTTTAAATAGAGAAGAATGGATTAACTTTTTCATTGCTATCTAAGGATATTATAGTTATCACGTTTCACATTGGATATTAACTAAAAAACTGCAACAAAAAAAACAAAAAAATGTATTTCAAAAGGTTAAAAAGGAACAGAAAGGAACAATATAAACAATAACCTTTTTCATTCTGTTCCCTCCCAAAAGTTATGGTTCTCAGGGCTTTAAAGTGAGACCATTTTACTCGCCTAAATATTTTGCTGTGCAACATATAATTTTTATTTAGGAGCACCAGTGCAACTAGAAAAATTAAGGATTCTAGCTTTATTACCTTGGATTTGCCCCAAACAGAATGCTTTGTATTCAAGACAAAAAGTTAAATGCAATGCCATATTTTCTGCAATATTATTTTAGTGCCTTGTTGAAAACAGGATTCATGTTTTGGAATATTTGTTTTCTGTACAGGCTTCCTTCTTTTCACTTTCACATTTAGGTTAGTATTGTGGAGTAACTACAATGTTGTTGATCCATCCTCGGTTTTAGTAACCATTGGTTTCACATAAAAATATAAACTCAACATGTAAAGTGTTGGTCCCATGTTTCATGAGCTGAAATAGAAAATCCCAGAAATGTTTCATACGCACAAAAAACGTATTTCTCTCAAATTTTGTGCACACATTTGTTTGCATCCCTGTTAGTGAGCATTTCTCCTTTGCCTAGTTAATCCATCCACCTGAAAGGTTTGGCCTATCAAGAAGCTGTTTAAACAGCATAATCATTACGGGACGGCAGGTAGCCTAGTGCTTAGAGCGTTGGACTAGTAACCGTAAAGGTCGCAAGATTGAATCCCAGAGCTGACAAGGTAAAAGTCTGTCGTTCTGCCCCTGAACAAGGCAGTTAACCCACTGTTCCTAGGCCGTCATTGAAAATAAAAATGTGTTCTAACTGACTTGCCTAGTTAAATAAAGGTAAAAATACAAATAAAATGAAATAACACAGGTGCACCTTGTGCTGGGGGCAATAAAAGCCACTTTAAAATGTGCAGTTTTGTCACGCAACACAATGCCATATTCAATGGGTGTTGTACACATTTCACATAACGTTAGCTAATGATCCGGCCAGCTAACGTTAGCTAGTTAAACAACAGTGCACAAAGTGGAATCAATGCCACAGTGCTGGGAGCTAACCAACCATGTTCAGTATTAGCTAGCTAACATTAGGCTCTAACTAGAACAGCAAACGGCTCTGGGAAATGAATAATAACATCAGCTATGGAGCCAGCCAACTAACATTAGCTAGCTAGCTAACTTAACACTGTAACTTGAAATGAACCCATTTTCTGTCAAAATTAGAAAACGTGTAATATCTGAAAATGTAGCTAGCTAACGCTAGACTATCTTACCTGCATTCATCATCATGCATGATGGACGCGTCTCCTGTCAGGAATGCCATGCCACGGTTGCACTTATTTTGAAGATGTAATCTGGAGACAGGTGTTTTCTCCATCTCTTTAGCTATCATACTCTAATTCCACTGATTTCAGAACTTCATCCTCCAGAAGGTGGAGAGCAGCACTTATGCAGCTCCACTACACAATACATTAAAAAATCAGAGTTTTTTTTAAAGCCACGTTTGACAGGATTACCAACACAGACTGACCAGCTCAAATAGACAGAAGCCTTCTATTTGGCAGACCAAACCGAACACCTCTCTCGGCATGTCCTGCCCACTTATTATCTCAGCCAGTAATGGCTAGTGGAAAGGTTGCTACCTTTTTCAGAGGCTTAACCAACAAGGCTTGTAAATGTACTTTTATTCGTATTTACAGATAGCATACAAGTTTATTATTAAGGCACATGAAAGTTCACATGTTCGAGAAAAAGTGCCTTTTGAATTACACCTAGTATCCTGAATCGGGTCACATATATTAGAGGGCGACCAATTATGATTTTTTTCAACACCAATACAGATTATGAGGACCAAAAAAAAGCCGATACCGATTAAACGGACAATTTTTTAAAAATAAATTATAAATCAACAACACTGAATGAACACTTATTTTAACTTAATATAATACATAAATCAAATCTATTTAGTCTTAAATAAATAATGAAACATGCTCAATTTGGTTTAAATAATGTAAAAACAAAGTGTTGGAGAAGAAAGTAAAAGTGCAATATGTGCCGTGTAAAAAAGCTAACGTTTAAGTTCCTTGCTCAGAACATATGAAAACTGATGGTACTCTTCCTGGGGTTTATTATGGATCCCCATTAGTTCCTGCCAAGGCAGCAGCTACTCTTCCTGGGGTTTATTATGGATCCCCATTAGTTCCTGTCAAGGCAGCAGCTACTCTTCCTGGGGTTTATTATGGATCCCCATTAGTTCCTGCCAAGGCAGCAGCTACTCTTCCTGGGGTTTATTACGGATCCCCATTAGTTCCTGCCAAGGCAGCAGCTACTCTTCCTGGGGTTTATTACGGATCCCCATTAGTTCCTGCCAAGGCAGCAGCTACTCTTCCTGGGGTTTATTACGGATCCCCATTAGTTCCTGCCAAGGCAGCAGCTACTCTTCCTGGGGTCCAAATATATTAAAGCACTTACATTACATATATAACAAAAGATAAAAGGTAAGAACTTCAATCTCATCTAGCACACCTGATACTAATAATTAGCTAGATGATAAGCTGAATCAGGTTAGATTCAACTAGTGATGGGGGGTAATTGATAGATACATATCGCAAAATTATTTTGGAATGATATTTGACTCAAAGTATCGCTTTGTAAGAAAAATAATACATATATATATATATATATATATATATATAATATTAGAATGTTTTCCTAGGTAGCGTCAGCTAGTGCTAGTCACTGTACCTGCGCCAAAAAGCATATATTTTATCCTATACCTTGTTCTCCATCTTCTTTTAAATAGTGAGCCAGCGTGATTTCTGCACTTTTATTTCCATGACTGATTAAAACAAATTCTATCATGATCTCTCCACAGCAGACATACACCATACATTAGGAACAATACCCTGGCATTCCCAGCCTTAGTTACAACTGGGGTTGGAGCAACAATCAACAGGAGGGTAGGTTTCCAGGGTTGAAGAGCCCTGCTCTTCACTTCTAGTCAGGGCCAGGACCTGTTCACATCCATCCTTCCAGTATAATGGATCATTGAATCTGCCTTCCCCCAAAAGAGAGACTTCTGCTCTGCTCCACGGCGGCCCAGCCAGAACAGTACTGGGCCAAACGCTATTCGTGCTGTGAAAAAAAAACAACCTTGGTCCTGCTCCTTACTTTGCTTAAATTACAATAATAGGATCTCTTTTTTCTCTCTCTACCTGCATGTTCAAATATACTAAAATGTGAGAAATGGAATGTAATATATACTGGTCTGTTGGCCCGTACACCATAATGAAAGTCTTGGAGAAATCACATGGTGGTGAAAGTGCAGCGGGCAGCACATATTTGGAGGCTGGGAGGGAGCTCACTGTGAAGGATTGCTGCTAGGTCATGGAGGCTTGGCCGGAGGCCTCAAAGTAAACACAGGTGTTGAGGAGGCAAGTGACTGGGGTTACCCCCATCCAGTAGCTAAAGAAACACTAACAGTCACGCTTGGAGAGGGAATAATACCTCGGACAAATAATAGCGAGAGACGAGCGTGTTTGAGTTTCCCTACGTCGACAAATCTCTTATCAAGCCTCATTTGAGAGGATTAAACAAGCCTTTTGCCATTAGGGCTGTGGGTATTAGGACTAATGATGGGGCCTCAAACCAGGCTTTTCCACAAGTACATAGAGTAGACAGCCAAATAGAACAAGTAGCCAGCTAGGCACCCCTGGGTGTAGTTACCCTTTAATTCTAGTGTGCACCTACTGTAGCAACAGGCTGTTGTTTAGCTGTGTTTTTGTAGCACACGTGATGGTATAGTTTCCCAAACAAATACCCACTGGATTGATTAAAATAATCATGATATCGTTCTGGCAGGTAAGCTTAGGCTACTTTGTAGATAACATTTAATTGAGAAGGTTTTTGGGAAACTCATCTACCAGAAGAGTGCTTTTGTTAGCATCATCGCTAATGGCTACACAAAGTGGTAGACGCGCGCACCGAACACACAGGGGCATTCTCGTTGCCTCTTCAGAACACACACGGGCATTCTAGTTGCCTCTTCAGAACACACACAGGTGCATTCTAGTTGCCTCTTTAGAAATTGCAGGAACTGCATTAATGCATTCTGTTCATGTGTTATGATAAACTTGGGCAAATTAATGCATTTTAAATACATTTAGTTGATTCCCTACTAAGGTCAATACATTTTTGAATATTGTTGAATTCCGTTTTTAATGCATGGATTCTGTGAGGCCCCTAATGATCATATTTGGACCAGAATGACGATCTCCATTACCTATTGTTCCTGCAGTGATGATTCACCATCTTCATCGAATGTTCAGATTCCGAGTGTTTAATAGTCACATGTACAGGGTTGCAGGTGTGATTGCAGGGTACAGTGAAAATCTTATACTTACATGCTGACCAAACCGGACAAGCGTGTCTATCCGCTTGCTGTTGCTAGCTAACTTGTTCTGGGATATAAACATTGGGTTGTTATTTTACCTGAAATGCACAAGGTCTCTTGGCAACTAATCCACAGATAAAACGGTAAACCGAATTCCTTTCCCGTCATTGCTCCTCCTTCCTCAGGCTTTTTTTTATTACTTCTTTGGACTTTATATGCCGGTTGGCAACTTTACGGTGCATTACTACAACCCACTGGACTGTGGACCGTCAGTTCATCTTTTAATTACCAATGTGGGTACATGCTCCTAAAAGACAATGAAGAGATGGGAGAAGCAGGACTTGCAGCTCTTTGAGTGTCACAAATAGAACCTATTCTATTCTATTCTATTTCAGCAGACGCTCGCTGAGCAGCGTGGGATTGAATAACATGAATGTGTACATTTAGTGGTGTGGTCAGCTTGTTCTAAAATTGATTAAATCGTCGTCGTCGTCCCCCCTCCTCATCAATCTACACACAATACCCCATAATGACTAAGCAAAAACAGGTTTTTAGAAATCAAATTTGATCGGGTTCAAGTCCGGGCTCTGTCTGGATCACTCAAGGACATTCAGAGACTTGTCCCGCAGCCACTCCTGCATTGTCTTGGCTGTGTGCTTACGGTCATTGTCCTGTTGGAAGGTGAAACTTTGCCCCAGTCTGAGGTCATGAGCGCTCTGGAGGATCTCTCTGTACTTTGTGCCGTTCATCTTTTCCTTGATCCTGACTAGTCTCCCAGTCCCTACCACTGAAAAACATCCCCACAGCATGATGCTGCCACCACCACGCTTCACCATAGGGATGGTGCCAGGTTTCCTCCAGACGTGATGCTGCCACCACCATGCTTCACCGTAGGGATGGTGCCAGGTTTCCTCCAGACGTGATGCTGCCACCACCATGCTTCACCGTTGTGATGGTGCCAGGTTTCCTCCAGACGTGATGCTGCCACCACCACGCTTCACCGGAGGGATGGTGCCAGGTTTCCTCCAGACGTGATGCTTGGCATCCAGGCCAAAGAGTTCAATCTTGGTTACATCAGACCAGAGAATCTTGTTTCTTATGGTCTGAGAGTCCTTTAGGTGCCTTTTGGCAAACTCCATGCGGGCTGTCATGTGCATTTTACTGAGGAGTGGCTTCCATCTGGCCACTCTAACATAACGGCCTGATTGGTGGAGTGTTGCAGAGGTGGAAGGTTCTCCTATCTCCACAGAGGAATTTGGGTTCTTGGTCACCTTCTTGACCAAGGCCCTTCCCCACCGGTTGCTCAGTTTGGCCGGGCAGCCAGCTCTAGTAAGAGTCTTGGTGGTTCCAAACTTCTTCCATTTCAGAATGATGGAGGCCACTGTGTTCTTGGGGACCTTCAATGCTGCAGACATTTTTTGGTGCCCTTCGCCAGATCTGTGCCTCGACACAATCCTGTCTCGGAGCTCTGCGGACAATTCCTTCGACCTCATGGCTTGGTTTTTGCTCTGACATGCACTGTCAACCTTATATAGACAGGTGGGGGCCTTTCCAAATCATGTATAATCAATTGAATTTACCACAGGTGGACTCCAATCAAGTTGTAGAAACAGCTCAAGGGTGATCACTAGAAACAGGATGTACCTGAGCTCAATTTCGAGTCTCAGAGCAAAGGGTATGAATACTGGAAATATAATTTTGTTTTTGTTTTGCTTTTTTAATACATTTGCAAAATTTCTAAAAACCTGTTTTAGAAATGTCCTTATGGGGTAATGTGTTGATGAGGATTTTATTTTTACTTAATCCATTTCAGAATAAAGCTGTAGCATAACAAAATGTGAAAAAAGGGAAGGGGTCTGACTACTTTCCAAATGCACAGTAATACCTAAATGTTTCAAGCAGACCACCATAGTCCCTGTGCCCAAGAACTCCAAGGTAACCTGCCTAAATGACTCATGACCCATAGCAATCACTTCTGTAGCCATGAAGTACTTGAAAGGCTGGTCATGGCTCACATCAACACCATCATCCCAGAAATCCTAGACCCACTCCAATTCACATAACACCCTAACAGATCCACAGATAACAAAATCTCTATCGCACTCCACAATGCCCTTTCCCCATGAAAAACGTGAGAATACTGTTCACTGACTACAGCTCAGCGTTCAACACAATAGTGGCCTCAAAGCTCATCACTAAACTAAGGACCCTGGGACTAACCACCTCCCTCTGCAACTGGATCTTGGACTTCCTGACGGCCGCCCCCCAGGTGGTAAGGGTAGGCAACAACACATCTGCCACGCAGATCCTCAACACGGCGGCCCCTCAGGGCTGCGTGTTTAGTCCCCTCCTGTACTCTTTGTTCACCCACGACTGCATGGCCAGGCACGACTCCAACACCATCAGTAAGTTTCCGACGACACAACAGTGGTAGGCCTGATCACCGACAATGACGAGCCATTTCCATCGACGGGTCTGCAGTCGAGAGCTTCACGTTCCATGGTGTCCACCTCTCCAACAAACTAACGTGGCCCAAACACACCAAGACAGTTGTGAAGAGAGCACGAAAACTCTTATTCTCCCTCAGGGGACTGAAAAGATTTGGCATGGGTCCTCAGATCCTAAAAACGTTCTACAGCTGCACCATAGAGAGCATCCTGATTGGTTGCATCACTGCCTGATATGGCAACTGCTCGGCATCCGACTGCAAGGCGCTACAGAGGGTAGTGCGTATGGCCCAGTACATCACTGGGGCCAAGCTTCCTGCCATCCAGGACCTCAATGCCTGGTATAGTCAGAGGAAGGCTTTAAAAATTACCAGACTCCAGCCACCCTAGTCACAGACTGTTCTCTCTGCTACCGCATGGCAAGTGGTACTGGAGCGCCAAGTCTAGGCCCAAAAGGCTCCTTAACAGCTACTATCCACAAGCCATAAGACTGCTGAACAGCTAATCAAATGGCTACCCGGACCATAACCCCCCTTTTTTACCCTGCTGCTACTCACTGTTTACCTATTACCTATGCATAGTCACTTTAACCCTATCTACATGTACATATTACCTCAATTACCTTGATTAACCAGTACCCCCGCACATTGACTCTGTACCGGTACCCCCTGTATATATATATATATATATATATATATATATAGCCTTGATATTGTTATTTTATTGTGTTGCTTGTTTATTTAGTAGTTTATTATTATATATTAATATTATATAAATATATTTTTTCTTAAAACTGCATTGTTGGTTAAGGGCTTGTAAGTAAGCATGTCACGGAAACCTGTTGTATTCGGTGTATGTAACAAATAAAATGTGTCATGCTGCCTCCGGGGATGCGGTCACCAGGGTCCGATGAAGATCTCTGAGAGCCTCTTTGGTAACGGCTTGGGGCGGGATATACACAGCCATGGCGATAATCCCTGAGAACTCTCGGAAGGTAAAAAGGGTGATGTTTGATGACCAAGTTTCCAAGTTGGGGGAGCAGAAGCTTGCAAGTTCCTGTACGTTTCCTCCGTCGCACCATGTGTTGTTGGGCTTAAAGCAGAGCCCACCTTTGCTCTTGCCAGAGAGAGCCTGCTTCCTATCCGATCAAAAATCTGTGAAAACCCACTGGTTGTATTTAATCCGTTGGGATGTCAGAGGAAAGCCAAGTCTCAGAAAAACAGGGCATGTCGCTGGATCTGATGTCCCTCTGGAAGGAGATCCTCACTCTGAGTTTGTCAAATTCCTTCATTAATGATTGAACATTGGCGAATAGTATGCTCAACAACATTGACGAATACGCTGATTCGGTGTGCGAGTTCATTAGAACGTGCGTTGAAGATGTCGTTCCCATAGCAACGATTAAAACATTCCCTAACCAGAAACCTTGGATTGATGGCAGCATTCGTGTGAAACTGAAGGCACGAACCACTGCTTTTAATCAGGGCAAGGTGTCTGGTAACATGACTGAATACAAACAGTGCAGCTATTCCCTCCGCAAGGCTATCAAACAAGCTAAGCGCCAGTACAGAGACAAAGTAGAATCTCAATTCAACGGCTCAGACACAAGAGGCATGTGGCAGGGTCTACAGTCAATCACGGACTACAGGAAGAAACCCAGCCCAGTCACGGACCAGGATGTCTTGCTCCCAGGCAGACTAAATAACTTTTTGCCCGCTTTGAGGACAATACAGTGCCACTGACACGGCCTGCAACGAAAACATGCGGTCTCTCCTTCACTGCAGCCGAAGTGAGTAAGACATTTAAACGTGTTAACCCTCGCAAGGCTGCAGGCCCAGACGGCATCCCCAGCCGCGCCCTCAGAGCATGCGCAGACCAGCTGGCCGGTGTGTTTACGGACATATTCAATCAATCCCTATACCAGTCTGCTGTTCCCACATGCTTCAAGAGGGCCACCATTGTTCCTGTTCCCAAGAAAGCTAAGGTAACTGAGCTAAACGACTACCGCCCCGTAGCACTCACATCCGTCATCATGAAGTGCTTTGAGAGAGTAGTCAAGGACCATATCTCCTCCACCCTACCTGACACCCTAGACCCACTCCAATTTGCTTACCGCCCAAATAGGTCCACAGACGATGCAATCTCAACCACACTGCACACTGCCCTAACCCATCTGGACAAGAGGAATACCTATGTGAGAATGCTGTTCATCGACTACAGCTCGGCATTCAACACCATAGTACCCTCCAAGCTCGTCATCAAGCTCTCAATCAAGGTCTCGACCCCGCCCTGTGCAACTGGGTTCTGGACTTCCTGACGGGCCGCCCCCAGGTGGTGAGGGTAGGCAACAACATCTCCTCCCCGCTGATCCTCAACACTGGGGCCCCACAAGGGTGCGTTCTGAGCCCTCTCCTGTACTCCCTGTTCACCCACGACTGCGTGGCCACGCACGCCTCCAACTCAATCATCAAGTTTGCGGACGACACAACAGTGGTAGGCTTGATTACCAACAACGACGAGACGGCCTACAGGGAGGAGGTGAGGGCCCTCGGAGTGTGGTGTCAGGAAAATAACCTCACACTCAACGTCAACAAAACTAAGGAGATGATTGTGGACTTCAGGAAACAGCAGAGGGAACACCCCCATCCACATCGATGGAACAGTAGTGGAGAGGGTAGCAAGTTTTAAGTTCCTCGGCATACACATCACAGACAAACTGAATTGGTCCACTCACACAGACAGCATCGTGAGGAAGGCGCAGCAGCGCCTCTTCAACCTCAGGAGGCTGAAGAAATTCGGCTTGTCACCAAAAGCACTCACAAACTTCTACAGATGCACAATCGAGAGCATCCTGGCGGGCTGTATCACCGCCTGGTATGGCAACTGCACCGCCCTCAACCGTAAGGCTCTCCAGAGGGTAGTGAGGTCTGCACAACGCATCACCGGGGCAAACTACCTGCCCTCCAGGACACCTACACCACCCGATGCTACAGGAAGGCCATAAAGATCATCAAGGACATCAACCACCCGAGCCACTGCCTGTTCACCCCGCTGTCATCCAGAAGGCGAGGTCAGTACAGGTGCATCAAAGCTGGGACCGAGAGACTGAAAAACAGCTTCTATCTCAAGGCCATCAGACTGTTAAACAGCCACCACTAACATTGAGTGGCTACTGCCAACACACTGTCAATGACACTGACTCTACTCCAGCCACTTTAATAATGGGAATTGATGGGAAATGATGTAAATATATCACTAGCCACTTTAAACAATGCTACCTTATATAATGTTACTTACCCTACATTATTCATCTCATATGCATACGTAGATACTGTACTCTATATCATCGACTGCATCCTTATGTAATACATGTATCACTAGCCACTTTAACTATGCCACTTGGTTTACATACTCATCTCATATGTATATACTGTACTCGATATCATCTACTGTATCTTGCCTATGCTGCTCTGTACCATCACTCATTCATATATCCTTATGTACATATTCTTTATCCCCTTACACTGTGTATAAGACAGTAGTTTTTTTGGAATTGTTAGTTAGATTACTTGTTCGTTATTACTGCATTGTCGGAACTAGAAGCACAAGCATTTCGCTACACTCGCATTAACATCTGCTAACCATGTGTATGTGACAAATAAAATTTGATTTGATTTGATTTGCTCGGTAATGGAGGACGGGTCGCCCAGCATCTTAATCTCACAGAGACCACGCCACGTCTGCCTCTCTGTCGGCGTCTTTGCTTCCAACTCTCCGGTAGGACTCCCAAGCAGCGTGGTGCCTTGCCAAATAAGCTAGTCCATTGTTTTGCAGTCTCAAGGAATTTGGGGAGGACGGGTGGACGGTGAGTACCCAGAGATTTGTATTCCAACAGTTCTACCCGGGTGTATGTAGTAATGCACGAAACAAACTGATAATTATTTTGGGAGAAAAACACTAGAAAACAGACAAAGAAAGTGGAAACCTGCCATGTTTAATCGGAGCTCGAGGCGAGGCACCCTCTGTCGGGGCCATTTTAGCCATCTTCTGTTTTTATAATTAATTTGCAGATAATGGCGAAAAGGCTAATAGTAGCCTATGCAAATTTGGGAGACAAATTAATGTCTCTCTCACCGATGCGATTCGGGAGGCTACAATGACTGACGAGACGAGAGTCACTCACTTTAGCATCACTGTCTGGCAAGCCCCGACATCCTAGGAAAAGAAACCTAGGAAATCCTTTGGTTTACTGAATCAATACCATGGACATGTATCCACGGCAAAGAGATATAGGAGATCGACTTTATTCAGTCAGTTCAACACCTTTTATAAACTACTCAACACTTGCTGTTCAGTTATAAATCACAGCACAGTAAATAGCCTACTATGCGCCACGATTCTGCATAGCTGGCTATGTGAAATACACAAAAGAAAATAAATTAAATGTGCCAAAAAACAATCATAAGGCTAAGTCGTGGATTTCGACCACTTACCATTTTGTCCATGGGACCTGCAAATTCACCAGCATCATGCTCTCTCCCTACTCCATGTAAAGAAATTAGACTACAACCAACCACAGCCCACACCAATGTATTTCCCTGTCATCTCTCACTTCGTGACTGAAAGGCACCTATCCTATCAGTAGGTTGCTAGAAGATGCATATTGTTTATTGTAGCAGGAGACAGCTCGACGGACTAGCTAATTGAAACTTAAATGAAAAGTTGCCTAGGTAATGAAGTGGAAGAAGTAGCCAGCTGAAAAGGAGTCTGTAACCGGACAATTAGCAGACAGCCGGCACTAATGCCGGCACATTTCGCTCCAAGGTGGCATAGCAGTTCAGACGTCTTTTGTCCTAGTCTTGTCGTGTCCTGTATATATATATATTTACAACTTTTTTCACATACATTTTATTTTTATTTTCCATCAACTCATCTTCAAAACACTCTCCTGCAACCCGCCTCACCAATTTATATTTATAAAAAAGTATTATTTACCTCAAATCTGTAATCCTCCAAGAAGCTAGCCAGAAACTCCAAGAAGCTAGCCTGAAACTAGCCAGAAGCTAGCCAGAAGCTAATCCAGAAGCTAGTTCAGAAGCTAGTTAGCTCCTTTACTGGCAAATCGTTAGTATTCAGCTAACCACGGTTTGTGGTCATCAGCTATCCTTTAGCTCGAAAATCTATCGCCAGTTCTGTACGGCGCAGCGCGGCTCGGAACGGAACATACCGGACCAATTTTTCTCTCCATGTCCCTGGATTTCGACTGCTCTCTGGACATTCATACCCGGATCTCACAGCTAGCTAGCTGCTATCCGTGTGACTATCGGCCTTCGTCGATTCCGGAGCAAACATCAATTATTCCGGAGCTAGCCAGCTCCGTCAATCACTCCTGAGTTCCATCAATCACTCCTGGGCTGCAGTCACCTATCCGGACCCGTTTTACTGCCTACGCGGAGCCCCACCGGGCCTTCACAACTGGACTGCCGACGTTATCTACCCGAAGGAGATCCGGCTGGCTCCTCCGTCGCGACGTTACCTGAACGCCCATCTGCGGCCTGCTAACCGTTAGCTGTCTTACCGGCTGCTATCTGAATAGACAATCGGACAATTTATTTATTTTTATTATTATTATGTTTTCTTCTTGGGCCTCTATAACTATATCTATTGTTTTTATTTTTGTTGTTGTTGTGTGATTTGGATTAATCCCCTCTACCACACGGAACCCCACTAATCTACTGACGGAACGCAAGAGGTGGCTAACAACAGACCTCCATCCTATGCTAGCTTGCTACCGATGGCCTGGCTAGCTGTCTAAATCACCAACCAACCTCTCCACTCACTGGACCCTTTTGATCACTCGACTAAGCATGCCTCTCCTTAATGTCAATATGTCTTGTCCATTGCTGTTCTGGTTAGTGTTTATTGGCTTATTTCACTGTAGAGCCTCTAGTCCTGCTCACTATACCTTATCCAACCTATTAGTTCCACCACCCACACATGCAATGACATCTCCTGGTTTCAATGATGTTTCTAGAGACAATATCTCTCTCTTCATCACTCAATACATACCTAGGTTTACCTCCACTGTATTCACATCCTACCATACATTTGTCTGTACATTATACCTTGATGCTATTTTATCGCCCCCAGAAACCTCCTTTTACTCTATGTTCCAGACGTTCTAGACGACCAATTCTCATAGCTTTTAGCTGTACCCTTATTCTACTCCTCCTATGTTCCTCTGGCGATGTAGAGGTGAATCCAGGCCCTGCAGTGCCTAGCTCCACTCCTATTCCCCAGGCGCTCTCTTTGATGACTTCTGTGACCGTAATAGCCTTGGTTTCATGCATGTTAACATTAGAAGCCTCCTCCCTAAGTTTGTTCTATTCACTGCTTTAGCATACTCAGCCAACCCGGATGTTCTAGCTGTGTCTGAATCCTGGCTTAGGAAGACCACCAAAAATTCAGAAATTTTAATTCCAAACTACAACATTTTCAGACAAGATAGAACTGCCAAAGGGGGCGGTGTTGCAATCTACTGCAAAGATAGCCTGCAGAGTTCTGTCCTACTATCCAGGTCTGTACCCAAACAATTTGAACTTCTACTTTTAAAAATCCACCTCTCTAAAAACAAGTCTCTCACCGTTGCCACCTGCTATAGACCACCCTCTGCCCCCAGCTGTGCTCTGGACACCATATGTGAACTGATTGCCCCCCATCTATCTTCAGAGTTCGTGCTGCTAGGTGACCTAAACTGGAACATGCTTAACACCCCAGCCATCCTACAATCTAAACTTGATGCCCTCAATCTCACACAAATTATCAATGAACCTACCAGGTACCTCCCCAAAGCCTTAAACACGGGCACCCTCATAGATATCATCCTAACCAACTTCCCCTCTAAATACACCTCTGCTGTCTTCAACCAAGATCTCAGCGATCACTGCCTCATTGCCTGCATCCGTAATGGGTCAGCGGTCAAACGACCTCCACTCATCACTGTAAAACGCTCCCTGAAACACTTCTGCGAGCAGGCCTTTCTAATCGACCTGGCCGGGGTATCCTGGAAGGATATTGATCTCATCCCGTCAGTAGAGGATGCCTGGATATTTTTTAAAAATGCCTTCCTAACCATCTTAAATAAACATGCCCCATTCAAGAAATGTAGAACCAGGAACAGATATAGCCCTTGGTTCTCCCCAGACCTGACTGCCCTTAACCAACACAAAAACATCCTATGGCGTTCTGCATTAGCATCGAACAGCCCCCGTGATATGCAGCTGTTCAGGGAAGCTAGAAACCATTATACACAGGCAGTTAGAAAAGCCAAGGCTAGCTTTTTCAAGCAGAAATTTGCTTCCTGCAACACTAACTCAAAAAGTTCTGGGACACTGTAAAGTCCATGGAGAATAAGAACACCTCCTCCCAGCTGCCCACTGCACTGAAGATAGGAAACACTGTCACCAATGATAAATCCACCATAATTGAGAATTTCAATAAGCATTTTTCTACGGCTGGCCATGCTTTCCACCTGGCTACTCCTACCCCGGACAACAGCACTGCACCCCCAACAGCAACTCGCCCAAGCCTTCCCCATTTCTCCTTCTCCCAAATCCATTCAGCTGATGTTCTGAAAGAGCTGCAAAATCTGGACCCCTAGAAATCAGCCGGGCTAGACAATCTGGACCCTTTCTTTCTAAAATTATCTGCCGAAATTGTTGCCACCCGTATTACTAGCCTGTTCAACCTCTCTTTCGTGTCGTCTGAGATTCCCAAAGATTGGAAAGCAGCTGCGGTCATCCCCCTCTTCAAAGGGGGACACTCTTGACCCAAACTGCTACAGACCTATATCTATCCTACCGTGCCTTTCTAAGGTCTTCGAAAGCCAAGTCAACAAACAGATTACCGACCATTTCGAATCTCACCATACCTTCTCTGCTATGCAATCTGGTTTCAGAGCTGGTCATGGGTGCACCTCAGCCACGCTCAAGGTCCTAAACGATATCTTAACCGCCATCGATAAGAAACATTACTGTGCAGCCGTATTCATTGATCTGGCCAAGGCTTTCGACTCTGTCAATCACCACATCCTCATCGGCAGACTCGACAGCCTTGGTTTCTCAAATAATTGCCTCGCCTGGTTCACCAACTACTTCTCTGATAGAGTTCAGTGTGTCAAATCGGAGGGTCTGCTGTCCGGACCTCTGGCAGTCTCTATGGGGGTGCCACAGGGTTCAATTCTTGGACCGACTCTCTTCTCTGTATACATCAATGAGGTTGCTCTTGCTGCTGGTGAGTCCCTGATCCACCTCTACGCAGACGACACCATTCTGTATACTTCCGGCCCTTCTTTGGACACTGTGTTAACAACCCTCCAGGCAAGCTTCAATGCCATACAACTCTCCTTCCGTGGCCTCCAATTGCTCTTAAATACAAGTAAAACTAAATGCATGCTCTTCAACCGATCGCTACCTGCACCTACCAGCCTGTCCAACATCACTACTCTGGACGGCTCTGACTTAGAATACGTGGACAACTACAAATACTTAGGTGTCTGGTTAGACTGTAAACTCTCCTTCCAGACCCATATCAAACATCTCCAATCCAAAGTTAAATCTAGAATTGGCTTCCTATTTCGCAACAAAGCATCCTTCACTCATGCTGCCAAACATACCCTTGTAAAACTGACCATCCTACCAGTCCTCGACTTTGGCGATGTCATTTACAAAATAGCCTCCAATACCCTACTCAACAAATTGGATGCTGTCTATCACAGTGCAATCCGTTTCATCACCAAAGCCCCATATACTACCCACCATTGCGACCTGTACGCTCTCGTTGGCTGGCCCTCGCTTCATACTCGTCGCCAAACCCACTGGCTCCATGTCATCTACAAGACCCTGCTAGGTAAAGTCCCCCCTTATCTCAGCTCGCTGGTCACCATAGCATCTCCCACCTGTAGCACACGCTCCAGCAGGTATATCTCTCTAGTCACCCCCAAAACCAATTCTTTCTTTGGCCGCCTCTCCTTCCAGTTCTCTGCTGCCAATGACTGGAACGAACTACAAAAATCTCTGAAACTGGAAACACTTATCTCCCTCACTAGCTTTAAGCACCAACTGTCAGAGCAGCTCACAGATTACTGCACCTGTACATAGCCCACCGATAATTTAGCCCAAACAACTACCTCTTTCCCAACTGTATTTAATTTTAATTTATTTATTTATTTTGCTCCTTTGCACCCCATTATTTTTATTTCTACTTTGCACATTCTTCCATTGCAAAACTACCATCCCAGTGTTTTACTTGCTATATTGTATTTACTTTGCCACCATGGCCTTTTTTGCCTTTACCTCCCTTCTCACCTCATTTGCTCACATTGTATATAGACTTGTTTATACTGTATTATTGACTGTATGTTTGTTTTACTCCATGTGTAACTCTGTGTCGTTGTATCTGTCGAACTGCTTTGCTTTATCTTGGCCAGGTCGCAATTGTAAATGAGAACTTGTTCTCAACTTGCCTACCTGGTTAAATAAAGGTAAAATAAAAAAATAAATAATGGAAAACCATGTAAAACTATCTGGATGGATTCTAACTGGAATCGTTGCCTTCTTGTGGGTGTCTTGTGTTCGTCTTGTCCAATGCGGTTGGTGCCGCTGCATAAGGCCTCCAACTTTCTGATAGGAAACGATCAGAAAAGAATAGTTAGACTAATGCTTTTCATCTGGCTTAATTCGAAGAAGAAACAAAGAATCACCATTTTTTAAAGGTAACAAAATGCACACATGTACACATACTCACAGGCAGTGGACTACCAGGTCACACTGGGAGAGATAAGAGAGGTGAACATCTGAGCTGTGCAAGACAGGAATAGGAGAAAAACAAAAGTGTCTGTTTTCATGACCAGGAGACAGTGGAATGATTGTTGAGCTGAGCTCACAGCAGAGCTGGGGGGGGGAATCAGAGTGAAACAGCTGTCAGTGCTGAGTCTCTCTCCACTCTCTCTCCTTCAGTTTGTTTACAGCCATTATAAACACTGCATTAGCATGAAGGATGCTGTTTGCTCACCACCAGCCGATCCAAGACCCAGTCGTTGGACCTTCTTTCACTCCCCAGAACGATCTTCTGTCAAATTATTTATTTAGCAAATGGCTTCAGCATCTCTGGTGGTAACTAGCCTACACTCCAATACGACTCGACAACCCCGTGGCAACCCCTTCTAATTCTTGGCACACATTTGTTTCACCACTGTAGTTCGTTCGAAGTCCATGAAAATAAGTAGAGAAGTTTGAATAAAGAAATGTTAAGCGGAGAGAATGGGGGAATGTGGGACAAAATGAACGTTATTACCAGCTCCCTCACCATGGGGTCCACCACAGTAATACAACACTGTCAAGACCCAGCTCCCTCACCATGGGGTCCACCACTGTAATACAACACTGTCAAGACCCAGCTCCCTCACCATGGGGTCCACCACAGTAATACAACACTGTCAAGACCCAGCTCCCTCACCATGGGGTCCACCACAGTAATACAACACTGTCAAGACCCAGCTCCCTCACCATGGGGTCCACCACAGTAACACAACACTGTCAAGTCCCAGCTCCCTCACCATGGGGTCCACCACAGTAACACAACACTGTCAAGACCCAGCTCCCTCACCATGGGGTCCACCACAGTAACACAACACTGTCAAGACCCAGCTCCCTCACCATGGGGTCCACCCACCACAGTAATACAACACTGTCAAGTCCCAGCTCCCTCACCATGGGGTCCACCACAGTAATACAACACTGTCAAGTCCCAGCTCCATCACCATGGGGTCCACCACAGTAATAAAACACTGCCAAGTCCCAGCTCCCTCACCATGGGGTCCACCACAGTAATACAACAATGTCAAGTCCCAGCTCCCTCACCATGGGGTCCACCACAGTAACACAACACTGTCAAGTCCCAGCTCCCTCACCATGGGGTCCACCCACCACAGTAATACAACACTGTCAAGACCCAGCTCCCTCACCATGGGGTCCACCACAGTAATACAACACTGTCAAGTCCCAGCTCCCTCACCATGGGGTCCACCACAGTAACACAACACTGTCAAGTCCCAGCTCCCTCACCATGGGGTCCACCACAGTAACACAACACTGTCAAGTCCCAGCTCCCTCACCATGGGGTCCACCACAGTAATACAACACTGCCAAGTCCCAGCTCCCTCACCATGGGGTCCACCACTGTAATACAACACTGTCAAGACCCAGCTCCCTCACCATGGGGTCCACCACAGTAACACAACACTGTCAAGTCCCAGCTCCCTCACCATGGGGTCCACCCACCACAGTAATAAAACACTGCCAAGTCCCAGCTCCCTCACCATGGGGTCCACCCACCACAGTAATACAACACTGTCAAGACCCAGCTCCCTCACCATGGGGTCCACCACAGTAACACAACACTGTCAAGTCCCAGCTCCCTCACCATGGGGTCCACCCACCACAGTAATAAAACACTGCCAAGTCCCAGCTCCCTCACCATGGGGTCCACCCACCACAGTAATACAACACTGTCAAGTCCCAGCTCCCTCACCATGGGGTCCACCACAGTAATACAACACTGTCAAGTCCCAGCTCCCTCACCATGGGGTCCACCCACCACAGTAATACAACACTGCCAAGTCCCAGCTCCCTCACCATGGGGTCCACCCACCACAGTAACACAACACTGTCAAGTCCCAGCTCCCTCACCATGGGGTCCACCACAGTAATACAACACTGTCAAGTCCCAGCTCCCTCACCATGGGGTCCACCCACCACAGTAATACAACACTGCCAAGTCCCAGCTCCCTCACCATGGGGTTCACCACAGTAGCACAACACTGTCAAGTCAGCAACGCTAAAACTGTGGAGACAAAAGCTGTATGATGGGAAACTCTATGTTAATACAGAGGTTAGCGAGTAATAAACAGTTGGGTCGTAGATGAATACATGTTTGTCTCTTTTGGAGGAACTTGGTCATTTACAGGGCTATTAAAACCTGCAGTAGTCAGTGTATTCACAGTCCAATTTTTTTTCTCAGCCCCTCTTTGTTTCTTTACAAGTGGAAGAAGAAATACATGGTTACTTTGGACTGATGACCACTAATAAGATGTAAACTGGTACCTCAGGCCTCAGTGAGTTCCCACTGATGACCACTAATAAGATGTAAACTGGTACCTCAGGCCTCAGTGAGTTCCCACTGATGACCACTAATAAGATGTAAACTGGTACCTCAGGCCTCAGTGAGTTCCCACTGATGACCACTAATAAGATGTAAACTGGTACCTCAGGCCTCAGTGAGTTCCTACTGATGACCACTAATAAGATGTAAACTGGTACCGCAGGCCTCAGTGAGTTCCCACTGATGACCACTAATAAGATGTAAACTGGTACCTCAGGCCTCAGTGAGTTCCTACTGATGACCACTAATAAGATGTAAACTGGTACCTCAGGCCTCAGTGAGTTCCCACTGATGACCACTAATAAGATGTAAACTGGTACCTCAGGCCTCAGTGAGTTCCTACTGATGACCACTAATAAGATGTAAACTGGTACCTCAGGCCTCAGTGAGTTCCCACTGATGACCACTAATAAGATGTAAACTGGTACCTCAGGCCTCAGTGAGTTCCTACTGACGACCACTAATAAGATGTAAACTGGTACCTCAGGCCTCAGTGAGTTCCCACTGATGACCACTAATAAGATGTAAACTGGTACCTCAGGCCTCAGTGAGTTCCCACTGATGACCACTAATAAGATGTAAACTGGTACCTCAGGCCTCAGTGAGTTCCCACTGATGACCACTAATAAGATGTAAACTGGTACCTCAGGCCTCAGTCAGTTCCCACTGATGACCACTGATAAGATGTAAACTGGTACCTCAGGCCTCAGTGAGTTCCTACTGATGACCACTGATAAGATGTAAACTGGTACCTCAGGCCTCAGTGAGTTCCTACTGATGACCACTGATAAGATCTAAACTGGTACCTCAGGCCTCAGTGAGTTCCCACTGATGACCACTGATAAGATGTAAGCTGGTACCTCAGGCCTCAGTGAGTTCCCACTGATGACCACCGATAAGATATAAACTGGTACCTCAGGCCTCAGTGAGTTCCTACTGATGACCACTGATAAGATGTAAACTGGTACCTCAGGCCTCAGTGAGTTCCCACTGATGACCACTGATAAGATGTAAACTGGTACCTCAGGCCTCAGCGAGTTCCCACTGATAAGATGTAAACTGGTACCTCAGGCCTCAGTGAGTTCCCACTGATGACCAATGATAAGATCTAAACTGGTACTTCAGGCCTCAGTGAGTTCCCACTGATGACCACTGATAAGATGTAAACTGGTAATTCAGGCCTCAGTGAGTTCCCACTGTAGATGTTCAAAAGAAAGATGAAGTTTCACTCTAAACAGTTCAGTCACCTAAAACCTGCGATGAGACGAGGTAGAAAGGGAGATGGCCAGGTGGCAACTAGCCTGGTCAGTCATCACCTCATCTGACTGTATCAGGCCTATCCTGTCCTATTCTATACCTGCTATCAAACCCTCGCTGTTGCTATGAAACTAGGTTAGACTGAAGATTAAAACAGGTGTTTCTGCAGCCAGAAACAGTACATGCTATCGTAGTAAAAGTCAAATACAGTAAGTAAGCAAATATTTGCAATGAACTAAATAAATAAGGGTCGGCAGGCCTACATAAAGAGCAGTTGTGGGTGCTGGGACACTAAAGAGCAGTAGGAATAATCTCCTGAGGCTGGTCCCCTCTGTTGTGGGTTCTGGGTCTCTAAAGAGCAGTAGGAAGAATCTCCTGAGGCTGGTCCCCTCTCTGTTGTGGGTTCTGGGTCTCTAAAGAGCAGTAGGAAGAATCTCCTGAGGCTGGTCCCCTCTCTGTTGTGGGTTCTGGGTCTCTAGCTCAAACAAGCTTTGGACTTCCTTAATTAAATAAACTATGTTGGATGATAAATAAATCAGCTTCTGATGTGAATATCTTGATACTTCTAAAATCAAAAAAACAACCTGGTACGTTACAAATTTTAAGATTTTACTGAGTTTTACTGAGACTTTACTCAGTTCAGAAAAGGAAATCAGTCAATTTAAATAAATACAATAAGAAATAAAAGTAACAAGTAATTAAAGAGCAGCAGTAAAATAACAATAGCGAGACTATGTACAGGGAGGTACCAATACAGAGTCAATGTGCCGGGGCACTGGTTAGTTGAGGTAATATGCACATGTAGGTAGAGTTATTAAAGTGACTATGTATAGATGATAACAACAGAGAGTAGAAGCGGTGTAAAGAGGGGGGGGGGCAATGCAAATAGTCTGGGTAGCCATTTAATTAGGTGTTCAGGAGTCGTATGGCTTGGGGGAAGAAGCTGTTTAGAAGCCTCTTGGACCTACACTTGGAGTTCCGGTACCGCTTGCCGTGAAGTAGCAGAGAGAACAGTCTATGACTAGGTTGGAGTACTTGACCATTTTTAGGGCCTTACTCTGACACCGCCTAGTATAGAGGTCCTAGATGGCAGGAAGCTTGGGCCCTGTGATGTACTGGGCTGTTTGCACTACCCTCTGTAGTGCCTTGCGGTCGGAGGCCCAGCAGTTGCCATACCAGGCAGTGAGGCAACCAGTCAGGATGCTCTCGATGGTGTCGCTGTAGAACCTTTTGAGGATCTGAGGACCCATGCCAAATATTTTCAGTCTTCTGAGGGTGAATAGGCGTTGTCGTGCCCTCTTCACGACTGGCTTGGTGTGTTTGGACCATGTTAGTTTGTTTGTGAAGTGAACGCCAAGGAACTTGAAGCTCTCAACCTCCTCCATTGCAGCTCCGTCAATGAGAATGGGGGCGTGCTCTGTCCTCTTTTTCCTGTAGTCCACAATAATCTCCTTAGTCTCGATCACGTTGAGGGAAATGTTGTTGTGCTTTCTGGCACCACACGTGAAGGTCTCTGACATCATCTCTATAGGCTGTCTCGTCATTGTCGGTGATCAGGCCTACCACTGTTGTGTCATCGGCAAACTTGATGATGCTGTCGTGCACAAGGAGTACAGGAAGGGACTGAGCACTCACCCCTGAGGGGCCCCTGTGTAGAGGATCAGCGTGGGAGATGTGTTGTTACCTACCCTTACCACCAGGGGGCGGCCCGTCAGGAAGTCCAGGATCCAGTTGGAGAGGGAGGTGTTTAGTCCCAGGGTCCTTAGCTTATTAATGAACTTTGAGGGCACTATGGTGTTCATGTGAGCCATGACCAACCTTTCAAAGCACTTCATGGCTACAGACGTGAGTGCTACGAGTCGGTAGTCATTTAGGCAGGTTACCTTAGTGTTCTTGGGCACAGGGACTATGGTGGTCTGCTTAAAACATGTTGGTATTACAGACTTGGACAGGGAGAGGTTAAAAATGTCAGTGAAGACACTTGTCAGTTGGTCAGCGCATGCTCGTAGTACAAGTCCTGGTAATCTGTCTGGCCCTGCGGCCTTGTGAATGTTGACCTGTTTAACACATCGGCTGCGGAGAGCGTGATCACACAGTCTTCCGGAACAGCTGGTGCTCTCATGCATGTTTCAGTGTTATTTGCCTCGAAGCGAGCATAGAAGTAGTTTAACTCATCTGCTCGTGTCACTGGGCTGCTCTCGGCTGTGCTCCCCTTTGAACTCTGTAATGGTTTGCAAGCCCTGTCACATCCGACGAGCGTCAGAGCCAGTGTAGTAGGATTTGATCTTAGTCCTGTATTGATGCTTTGCCTGTTTGATGGTTCGTCGGAGGGCATAGTGGGATTTCTTATAAGCTTCCGGGTTAGAGTCCCACTCCTTGAAAGCGGCAGCTCTAGCATTTAGCTCAGTGTGGATGTTGCCTGTAATCCATGGCTTCTGGTTGGAGTATGTACGTACGGTCACTGTGGGGTTGACATCATTGATGCACTTATTGATGAAGCCAAATACTTATTTGGTGTACTCCTCAATGCCATTGGAGGAATCCCAGAACATATTCCAGTCTCTGCTAGCAAAACAGTCCTGTATCTTAGCATCTGCTTAGTCTGACCACTTTTTTATTGATCTAGTCATTGGTGCTTCCTGATTAAATGTTTGCTTGTAAGCAGGAATCAGGAGGATAAAATTATGGTCAGATTTGCCAAATGGAGGGCAAGGGAGAGCTGCCTTCTTCGCCGGCGCCATTTTACAGGTCCTAATCTATAGATTAGGGACTCAGGATCTCCTTGCGGTAATTTGTGCATTCAAATTGCCATCAATAAAATGAAATTGTGCTTATTGTCCATAGCTTATGCCTGCCATTCATTCTCTGTCTGTTCCACCCCCTACATTTGCTGCAATTCTATAAATGTCTCCATGGAGCTGATATATATATTTTTTTGCAGTTTCAATGCAAATTTCAATCTGAGAGAAAATGTTGCAGTTTTAAAGCTAGTTTCATTTCTATGCACTTTGACATGGCTAATGCTATGTTCTTTTTCTCAAACTAAAAACCGATACTCCACCAAATGTTACAGTGGGTGCGAGACCTGGTGAGGCCTACAAGACCTGGAGAGGCCTACAAGACCTGGAGAGGGCTACAAGACCTGGAGAGGGCTACAAGACCTGGAGAGGGCTACAAGACCTGGAGAGGGCTACAAGACCTGGAGAGGGCTACAAGACCTGGAGAGGGCTACAAGACCTGGAGAGGCCTACAAGACCTGGAGAGGCCTACAAGACCTGGAGAGACCTACAAGACCTGGAGAGACCTACAAGACCTGGAGAGACCTACAAGACCTGGAGAGACCTACAAGACCTGGAGAGGCCTACAAGACCTGGAGAGACCTACAAGACCTGGAGAGGCCTACAAGCCACAGTGTTTCGCACCCACTGTGAAATTTGGTGGAGGATCAGTGATGATCTGGGGGGTTCTTCAGTAAGGCTGGATTCGGGCAGATTTGTCTTTGTGAAGGACACATGAATCAAGCCACGTACAAGGTTGTCCTGGAAGAAAACTTACTTCCTTCTGCTCTGACAATGTTCCCCAACTCTGAGGATTGGATTTTCCAACAGGACAATGCGCAATGCCACACAGCCAGGTCAATCAAAGTGTGAATGGAGGACCACCAGATCTACAGTTGCTGCGCTAATGCGACAGCTAGGAGGTATCACTTATTTAGTGAATAAGAGTTCAAAGTTCATACCAAGTTGCCATACTTTAAGCTCATGCTATATTCTGGCTGGTATAGTTGGAATTCATCCTTCCGGGGTGTAGGTCGTCACCTTAACATTGAAATTCGATGCTATTTCGTTAGGTTCGCTAAGGTTGGCTTAGTTCTGTAGATGGTCTTTGTCCTTTCAACGTGGGGACCACAAGTCCACATGTCCTTGGAAAAGCTTATTATCTGAGCCCTTTTAAACTAGGACTGTCGCCCTAACGTCCTCGGAACCAAAAGTTATATTTTCACAAAAGGGCTTATATAGTGGTAGGAGAGAGGGCATGTTTCATAGTTTACAGCCAATGTCTCTTCACATGGGCAGGCCACTGAGTGAGCAGAGCTTTAACCTTATTAAAACCCAATTCTCTAAAATTACATTTAATATTTTCAAAAATAGTTTCATATTTAAACATTTAAATTGCACAACAATTCCATGTGAATCCGATAACTAGAATGTGTAGACTTTCCAAGATACAGTTTATGTCATCCTATCATCAGTAATCATGTCTCAGACGCCAACTGATCTGGCATCATATTCATTAAGTACCAACACATATTTTCAACTGGTTGGATTACCGATTACTTGTTTTGTTTCCTTGCCACGATACTAACGAGTACCGGCCCTACTAAAAGTGGCATTAATTACCATTGTTGCTGAGTGGGTGGAGGACAGCAGTAAGGTGAGAGCCGTCTGGTAGCCATGACTGCAGTAGGTTGATCTGCATGGTCTCCTACCTGTCATACACAGGACCATATCTGCATTGTCTCCTACCTGTCATACACAGGACCATATCTGCATTGTCTCCTACCTGTCATACACAGGACCATATCTGCATTGTCTCCTACCTGTCATACACAGGACCATATCTGCATTGTCTCCTACCTGTCATACACAGGACCATATCTGCATTGTCTCCTACCTGTCATAAACAGGACCATATCTGCATTGTCTCCTACCTGTCATACACAGGACCATATCTGCATTGTCTCCTACCTGTCATACACAGGACCATATCTGCATTGTCTCCTACCTGTCATACACAGGACCATATCTGCATTGTCTCCTACCTGTCATACACAGGACCATATCTGCATTGTCTCCTACCTGTCATACACAGGACCATATCTGCATTGTGAATTCACATGTAAGTTCTACTTTTTTCTTATTGTTTAAACGATTATAAAAATGTCAGTTTAAACATTAAGACATCATTTACATTTGTCACAACCATAACGCGCACGCGCACACACACACACACACACACACACACACACACACACACACACACACACAGAGAACAACAGAAGCGTCTGATCTTAACCTCCAAATTACAGAGGCTTTAAGCTCAAACTGAGCTGCTATCTTATCATGTTTGCCAAACAAATGTAATGCGTACCAACAGCATCTAATTATTATTAAATAGCTGATGTCTCCCTTTTCCAGATAAAGACTGAATTTTTCACAGTAAATCATTTTGATGATTTCATTTCAGTCCATAATAAATGGAATGACTTAAAAATGTTATTTTCTGACGGGAGCTCAACATTCCAGCCTAATTCTAGGCCTTTACCTACATTTTTCAAATAAATACTCTGCAAATTGGCTAAATTAACGGGTTTGCTAAGAGACTTTCGAGGAAAACGTGGAAGTAGATGTGGCCTCCAAGCAGAGGCTTTATCAGACATTTTTTAACCAAAGCGACTTACAGTCATGCATGCTTGCGGTCCCAGGAAGAGAATCCACTATCCTGGTGTTGCAATTGCATTACTCTACAAACTAAGCTAACTGCTAACTAAGAGCTAACTGCTAACTAAGAGCTAACTGCTAACTAAGAGCTAACTGCTAACTAAGAGCTAACTGCTAACTAAGAGCTAACTGCTAACTAAGATAGACCTATTACTTCCTATTTCTTTTACTCTGAAAACAATAGAATTTAAACAAGCTTAAAGCAGCTTCAATATATCCTGGCAGATAATACCTTTCAATAATACCAGTGATTTCTTGAAAATCAACACGTTGGTTAGTACTGTGCTTGGCATATTTCTCTGAGAGTTACTTGGGGGGAAAATAATCTTATGGAAAATATTATTTTGGGCCGTTGGATGTCAGGGGAAATTCTACCCAGCATGACAATTTACTTTATTTTGGAGTAAAAAACTAAATCCTCTGTCACGTCTGATTACAATGAGCTGAATGTATCAGCAACACATGTGCTGCCTCTCACACCATAACCCCACCACACCACACCATAACCCCACCACACCATAACCCCACACCATACCACACCATAACCCCACCATAACCCCACCACACCATAACCCCACCACACCACCCCACCACACCATAACCCCACCACACCACCCCACCACACCATAACCCCACCACACCACACCATAACCCCACCACACCATAACCCCACCACACCACCATAACCCCACCACACCACACCATAACCCCACCACACCACACCATAACCCTACCACACCACACCATAACCCCACCACACCACCCATAACCCCACCACACCACACCATAACCCCACCACACCATAACCCTACCACACCATAACCCCACCACACCACACCCCACCACACCATAACCCCACCACACCATAACCCCACCACACCATAACCCCACCACACCATAACCCTACCACACCACACCATAACCCCACCACACCACCCATAACCCCACCATGCCATAACCCCACCACACCACACCATAACCCCACCACACCACACCATAACCCCACCACACCATAACCCCACCACACCACACCACACCCTACCACACCACACCATAACCCCACCACACCACACCATAACCCCACCATACCTACACGCGCTGCCTCTCACACCATAACCCCACCACACTCTACACACGTGCTGCCTCTCACACCATAACCCCACCACACTCTACACGTGCTGCCTCTCACACCATAACCCCACCATGCCATAACCCCACTCTACACACGTGCTGCCTCTCACACCATAACACACCATAACCCCACCACATACTCAACTCTACCCCAGATCCTCATTGTGGTCTGCCTTCTGCAAATAGGGGGTTATAAATGTACATTCCAACATGAACGTGTCAGGAATAAAAAGAGAACAAACCCATGTTCATGTTTTTGGATCAGCAGAATGAAATACTGGACACATTCTCAGTGATATATATATGAATAAACATTACATTATTCTGGAGCGACAAGATGAAACACAAAAGCTGACATTGTACGTGTTCCGGTGCAAGAAGAGCAGGAGAGGACGCTCGGGTCACTCAAAAACACCACAGAAGAACAAGGAAACTTCCTGTAGATTAGCCCAGTTGAGGAAGAGATTGGAGTTCCCCACTACTTGTAGCCATAGAGTAGGCTAACTGTCGGTGTGACTGAATGAACACAGACTAGCCTAAACGCTATCAAAACTGTAAAGTAAAAGGTTGGGGAAGTACTGAGTATATCAGCTAGGCATATATTGAAGCTAGTTCTTTAAAACCTGATGACCAGTCACAACAGCCACCATAGGCCCACTATAAAAACATATTGAGGGTTGTGATCGGGATGAAACAGACGAGTCATACAGGTGTAGACCTTACAGTGAAATTCATACTTACAAACCCTTAACCGACAACGCAGAGTAAAAAAGTAAGAACATTTGGAAATAAAAAATATAAAATAGTAACAAAATAACGAGATTGTACCAAGTCAATGTGAAGGGGTATGAGGAACTTGAGGTAATATGTACATGTAGGTAGCGGTAAAAGTGACAAGGCAATCAGGATACAGTGCCTTCAGAAAGTATTCACACCCCTTAACTTACTCACCAATTTGTTGTATTACTGCCTGAATTCAACATGGATTAAATAGATCGTTTTTCTCACCCATCTACACAAAATACCCCATAATGAGAAAGTGAAAACATGTCACTAGACATTTGTGAAAATCTATTGGAAATTAAATACAAAAATACATTCAATTTACGTAAGTATTCACACCCCCGAGTCCATACATGTCAGACCCCCGAGTTCATACATGTCAGACCCCCGAGTCCATACATGTCAGACCCCGAGTCCATACATGTCAGACCCCGAGTCCATACATGTCAGACCCCGAGTCCATACATGTCAGACCCCTGAGTCAATACATGTCAGACCCCCGAGACCCCTGAGTCAATACATGAGTCAAAACATGAGACCCTGAGTCAAAACATGTCAGACCCCTGAGTCATGTCAGACCCCAATACATGTCAGACCCTGAGTCAAAACATGTCAGACCCCTGAGTCAATACATGTTAGACCCCTGAGTCAATACATGTCAGACCCCTGAGTCAATACATGTCAGACCCCTGAGTCAATACATGTTAGACTCCCCTTTGGCAGCGATTACAGCTGCGAGTCTTTCTGGGTAAGTCTCTAAGGAGCTTTGCACACCTGGATTGTACAATATTGGCCCATTATTATTTTCCAAATCCTTCAAGCTCTGTCAGATTGGTTGCTGATCATTACTAGACAACCATTTTCAGGTCTTGTCATAGATTTTCAAGCAGATTTAAGTCAAAACTGTAACTAGGCCACTCAGGAACATTCACTGTTTTCTTGATAAGCAACCCCACCATAGATTTGGCCTTGTGTTTCAGGTTATTGCCTGTGCTCAACTCCATTACATTTCTTGTTAATCCTGAAAAACTCCCCAGTCCTTAACGATTACAAGCATACCGATAACATGATGCAGCCACCACTATGCTTTAAAATATGGAGAGTGGTACTCAGTAATGTGTTGTACTGGATTTGCCCCAAACATAGCACTGTTCTGAGGACAACAAGTGAATTGCTTTGCCACATTTTTTGCAATATTACTTTAGTGCCTTGTTTCAAACAGGATCCATGTTTTGGAATATTTGTATTCTAAACATGCTTCCTTCTTTTCACTCTGTCATTTAGGTTATTATTGTGGAGTAAATACAATGTTGCTGATCCATCCAAAGTTTTAAACTCTGTAACTGTTTTAAAGTCTCTATTGGCTTCATGGTGAAATCCCTTAGTGGTTTCCTTCCTCTCCGACAACTGAGTTAGGAAGGACGCCTATATCTTTGTAGTGAGTGGCTTTATTGATACAACATCCAAAGTGTAATTACGCCACGTCACGGACATCCGATGTCTTGTGCTTTAAACACGCCACAGACACGACAGTCTTGTGCTTTAAACACGCCACAGACACGACAGTCTTGTGCTTTAAACACGCCACAAACATCCAACGTCTTGTGCTTTAAACACGTTGGGATAACAGACTGGGACCAGGAGATGTTGACAATGTCAGTGAAAGGGGTAGATTAAAAGTGGTCTGAAGTGGCGTAGAAGACGTGTTGGTAAAACTCGTTAAAAGTCTCCCACTAGAAACCCTGCCTCGGGGTGTTTGTTTATGTACAGCTCGTTGACTCCCGACTTAGTGCCATTTCTTGTTTTGTGGTGGAATGTAGACAGCAGTGACGATTACAGATAATTCTATTTCAGTTGAAGCAAAAGCTTGAGACATCCTTCACACTTGACGCAGCGCACCGGTTGTTGTTCACGAAGAGGACCATCCCCTCCCCGTTTGGTTTTGCCCAAGTCCGCTGAGAGACCCGACTTTTATGTCCATATCGCCCGTCAGACAAGTTTCTGAAAAGCATAGAATATTACAGCCTTTCACGTCCCGTTGGGAAACTCTCAAACGGCGCTCATCCATCTTGTTCTCAAGTGACTGGACATTTTCTGATAAAACCGAGGGGAGCGTCGTACGATTTTCTCTGTGTCTATCCAACGTCATCCCGCATCCTCGTTTGGGGGGCGCTTGCGTAGCCCGAACAATAAAGTAGGATCCGGTTTAGACAAAGGGAACAGCCAAAGTCAAGGATAGTAGTCGTCAATTCATAGTTCAAAAGTACTTGGCAGTCAAAAGGTGATAATGGTGTGAGCTTTCTGTACAAAAGAAAGTATGAATAAACACGACACAGTCACAAAAGTCGGGTTGGAACACATAAGATGTCGACCATCTCCGTCGACGCCATCTTATTTGTATTAGGCTAGTTGATGGTGCTCTACATTCTAGATCCTGTCAGTAGCTGCATCATTAACGTGAGGCAGAAGGACTCCCTCCGGCTTCTTTAGCTCCCCAAGGCCCTGTGTCTATCTAGTCTGGTTTCCACATGTTGGCACATGTTGTGCACATGTTGGTTGTGCTGTGGTTTCAGTCTCATCAGTTAGAAGGAGTAGCTTTTAAATCAGATCATAAGGCCAAAGTCACTTCACCGCAGAGTGGCTGATGCTGCATATCATTTCTGCTTCTCATCATAACATTTCCTCAAACATTTCCTCAATACACCAGATTTGTAAGTAACTTCAAAAAAGGCTCTTACTAACTGACTTCTATAGTGTAATGGGCCAAATTAAGCATAGTAAAAAAAGTCCATATTCTGTTGGCTGTCTGGGGTTCACCTAAATGTTGGAACGAACCCCAACAAGGCGTTTGGGTTGATCGACTTTGATTGCAATGAGTGTTGTGAATGTATTATCTTTACTGGGTTTAGGGGGTGGAGAACCAGGCCTTGGCTTCCTTACCTCTTATTGTAAGTTTTCCCCTCCTACAGTATGCAGTCTAAACTCGGTAGTTTCCCCTCCTACAGTATGTAACCTAAACTAAACAGTTTCCCCTCCTACAGTATGTAACCTAAACTAAACAGTTTCCCCTCCTACAGTATGTAACCTAAACTAAACAGTTTCCCCTCCTACAGTATGTAACCTAAACTCGGTAGTTTCCCCTCCTACAGTATGCAGTCTAAACTCGGTAGATTCCCCTCCTACAGTATGTAACCTAAACTCGGTAGATTCCCCTCCTACAGTATGTAACCTAAACTCGGTAGATTCCCCTCCTACAGTATGCAGTCTAAACTCGGTAGTTTCCCCTCCTAAAACCTAAACTAAACAGTTTCCCCTCCTACAGTATGCAACCTAAACTAAACAGTTTCCCCTCCTACAGTATGTAACCTAAACTCGGTAGATTCCCCTAAACTAAACAGTTTCCCCTCCTACAGTATGTAACCTAACTAAACTAAACAGTTTCCCCTCCTACAGTATGTAACCTAAACTCGGTGGTTTCCCCTCCTACAGTATGTAACCTAAACTAAACAGTTTCCCCTCCTACAGTATGTAACCTAAACTAAACAGTTTCCCCTCCTACAGTATGTAACCTAAACTCGGTAGTTTCCCCTCCTACAGTATGCAGTCTAAACTCAGATTCCCCTCCTACAGTATGCAGTCTAAATGTAACCTAAACTCGGTAGTAGTTTCCCCTCCTACAGTATGTAGCCTAAACCCCTCCTACAGTATGTTTCCCCTCCTACAGTATGTAGCCTAAACTCGGTAGTTTCCCCTCCTACAGTATGTAGCCTAAACTCGGTAGTTTCCCCTCCTACAGTATGTAGCCTAAACAGTAGTTTCCCCTCCTACAGTATGTAACCTAAACTCGGTAGTTTCCCCTCCTACAGTATGTAGCCTAAACTCGGTAGATTCCCCTCCTACAGTATGCAGTCTAAACTCGGTAGTTTCCCCTCCTACAGTATGTAGCCTAAACTCGGTAGTTTCCCCTCCTACAGTATGTAGCCTAAACTCGGTAGTTTCCCCTCCTACAGTATGTAGCCTAAACTCGGTAGTTTCCCCTCCTACAGTATGTAGCCTAAACTCGGTAGTTTCCCCTCCTACAGTATGCAGTCTAAACTCGGTAGTTTCCCCTCCTACAGTATGCAGTCTAAACTCGGTAGTTTCCCCTCCTACAGTATGTAACCTAAACTAAACAGTTTCCCCTCCTACAGTATGTAACCTAAACTCGGTAGATTCCCCTCCTACAGTATGCAGTCTAAACTCGGTAGATTCCCCTCCTACAGTATGCAGTCTAAACTCGGTAGTTTCCCCTCCTACAGTATGCAGTCTAAACTCGGTAGTTTCCCCTCCTACAGTATGTAACCTAAACTCGGTAGTTTCCCCTCCTACAGTATGTAGCCTAAACTAACCTCCTAAGTATGTAGCCTAAACTCAGTTTCCCCTCCTACAGTATGTAACCTAAACTAAGTTTCCCTCCTACAGTATGTTCCCCCTCCTACAGTATGTAACCTAAACTCGGTAGTTTCCCCTCCTACAGTATGCAGTCTAAACTCGGTAGTTTCCCCTCCTACAGTATGCAGTCTAAACTAAACAGTTTCCCCTCCTACAGTATGTAACCTAAACTCGGTAGATTCCCCTCCTACAGTATGCAGTCTAAACTCGGTAGTTTCCCCTCCTACAGTATGTAACCTAAACTCGGTAGTTTCCCCTCCTACAGTATGTAACCTAAACTCGGTAGTTTCCCCTCCTACAGTATGTAGCCTAAACTCGGTAGTTTCCCCTCCTACAGTATGTAGCCTAAACTCGGTAGTTTCCCCTCCTACAGTATGTAGCCTAAACTCGGTAGTTTCCCCTCCTACAGTATGTAGCCTAAACTCGGTAGTTTCCCCTCCTACAGTATGTAGCCTAAACTCGGTAGTTTCCCCTCCTACAGTATGTAGCCTAAACTCGGTAGTTTCCCCTCCTACAGTATGTAGCCTAAACTCGGTAGTTTCCCCTCCTACAGTATGTAACCTAAACTCGGTAGTTTCCCCTCCTACAGTATGTAGCCTAAACTCGGTAGATTCCCCTCCTACAGTATGCAGTCTAAACTCGGTAGTTTCCCCTCCTACAGTATGTAACCTAAACTAAACAGTTTCCCCTCCTACAGTATGTAACCTAAACTCGGTAGTTTCCCCTCCTACAGTATGTAACCTAAACTCGGTAGTTTCCCCTCCTACAGTATGTAACCTAAACTAAACAGTTTCCCCTCCTACAGTATGCAACCTAAACTAAACAGTTTCCCCTCCTACAGTATGTAACCTAAACTCGGTAGATTCCCCTCCTACAGTATGCAGTCTAAACTCGGTAGTTTCCCCTCCTACAGTATGCAGTCTAAACCCTATGTAACCTACAGTATGTAACCTAAACTCTGTAGTTTCCCCTCCTACAGTATGTAACCTAAACTCGGTAGTTTCCCCCTACAGTATGTAGCCTAAACTCGGTAGTTTCCCTCCAGTATGTAGCCTAAATGTAGCCTAAACTCGTAGTTTCCCCTCCTACAGTATGTAGCCTAAACTCGGTAGTTTCCTCCTCCTACAGTATGTAGCCTAAACTCGGTAGTTTCCCCTCCTACAGTATGTAGCCTAAACTCGGTAGTTTCCCTCCTACAGTATGTAGCCTAAACTCGGTAGTTTCCCCTCCTACAGTATGTAGCCTAAACTCGGTAGTTTCCCCTCCTACAGTATGCAGTCTAAACTCGGTAGTTTCCCTCCTACAGTATGTAACCTAAACTAAACAGTTTCCCTCCTACAGTATGTAACCTAAACTCGGTAGTATGCAGTCTAAACTCCCCTTTATGCAGTCCTCCCCCTCCTACAGTATGCAGTCTAAACTCGGTAGATGTAACCTTCCCTCCTCCTACAGTATGCAGTCTAAACTAAACGGTAGTTTCCCCTCCTACAGTATGTAACCTAAACTAAACAGTTTCCCCTCCTACAGTATGTAACCTAAACTCGGTAGTTTCCCAGTATGCAGTCCTACAGTATGCAGTCTAAACTCGGTAGTTTCCCTCCTAAGTATGTAACCTAAACTAAACAGTTTCCCCTCCTACAGTATGTAACCTAAACTCGCCTCCTACAGTATGTAGCCTAAACTCGGTAGTTTCCCCTCCTACAGTATGTAGCCTAAACTCGGTAGTTTCCCCTCCTCCTGTACAGTATGTAGCCTAAACTCGGTAGTTTTCCCCTCCTACAGTATGTAGCCTAAACTCGGTAGTTTCCCCTCCTACAGTATGTAACCTAAACTCGGTAGTTTCCCCTCCTACAGTATGTAGCCTAAACTCGGTAGATTCCCCTCCTACAGTATGCAGTCTAAACTCGGTAGTTTCCCCTCCTACAGTATGTAACCTAAACTCAGTAGTTTCCCCTCCTACAGTATTGTCGTGTCTTTACTATCATTAACTGAAGACTTATAGTTTTTATCAAAGATTCTCTGTAATTAGTATTACGCAATCAACTGATTAATCACATAACTAATTAACTAGGAAGTCGGGGCACCAAGGAAAAATATACAGATTACAAGGTTAGAATTTCCTGATATAACCTTTCAGATATTTTCATATCTGATCCAGTGTCTTCTGATTAATGAATTATTTACTTTACCTCACGTTAGTCTCATTCCAAACATCGTAAATTGTTGGTTATCTGCACGAACCCAGTCTTCACTATGAGTCAATCATACATCAATTGTCTTAAATCATTTATTTATTACTAACTAAGTAATTTACATAAATGCATAAACAAACGAACAAACAAACAAGGTAAATGTGGTTACATGAAATGATAGGAGAATGTGCCCTAGTGGGCTAAACTGGCATGGCGGCTTGTTAGACAAAAGGGGAAGTGGGGGTCAACTAAGAAGTCACAACAAAGTGATCATTATAACAATAGAAATGCTAATCCTTTGCACATGAACGCTCACTCATTCGGGAACAATTGCAATCAATATATATATTTACGCTCAGTGTGTCGTCTCGATCGAATTGTCCGTCTCTCTCCCTCTGTCGTGATTAATTATGGATAGTTCAGAGTGACATTAATTAGTTTCGTAATAGAATGGATGTTTCGGCGGTTGTCGTTCTTCACGTTCAATGATACTGAATTCCTAGCTGCAGACTAGTAATTAATATCAAAGACTTGTTCTTATTTTGTCGGTATCGATAGTCTAAGAGTTTAACCACATGGTATGGTTAAAAGATTCAGCAATGGTCTACAACCTTTGTCCCCCTCCTAATGGAGAAAAACATGGTCTGCAACCTTTAGCCATCTCGTAATTGAGGTAAGCTCGGTCTACTGAATGAAAACCCGAGTGGGGGTTTTATTTGGAAGGGCCGAAAAAGGGCTGTCCTAGGATGTCTGACCCTAACTGGGCTCAGGGGCGGTCCTCTGATTTAGTTCAAATTAAAAGGGAAATGTATTTTTCTTCATTAAACAGTCCAAAATCATATTACACAATTATACAAACAGTATCATACTCACTCATTCATCTTATACAACAATTAGATGTAAACCTCATATCTGAGGCTATTGTATAAACAGCGTTATGGTAATGTGGCCACACCGTCTCCCATGAGCTTCCCCAAGTTGTGACAAACGGACCAGTTCGTGGCTGGATTAGTCACCGATCTTTTATACTTTCTCCGGAACATGAAATTTGTTCGGACCTCAAGTTCTGTGAGGTGGAAGGATTTCCATTGTGCTCCATGAAAATCTGCCTGCCCCTCCCCTCTCTCCGTGAAGCTGGCCTGCCTGATCCTCCTCTCTCTCCATCACGCTGGCCTGCCTGATCCTCCTCTCTCTCCGTCACGCAGGCCTGCCTGATCCTTCTCCTTCTTCGTCACGCAGGCCTGCCTGATCCTCCCCTCTCCATCACGCTGGCCTGCCTGATCCTCCTCTCTCGTCACGCTGGCCTGCCTGATCCTCCTCTCTCTTCGTCACGCAGGCCTGCCTGATCCTCCCCTCTCCATCACGCTGGCCTGCCTGACCCTCATCTCGCTCTCCATCACGTTGGCCTGCCTGCCCCTCTCTCTCCATCACGCTGGCCTGCCTGCCCCTCCTCTTTCTCCATCACGCTGGCCTGCCTGCCCCCCTCCTCTCTCTCCATCACACTGGCCTGCCTGACCCTCCTCTCTCTACGTCACGCTGGCCTGCCTGCCATCACACTGGCCTGCCTGACCCTCCTCTCTCTCTCTCTCTCTCTCTCTCTATGTCACGCTGGCCTGCCCCCCTCTCTCTCCATCACGCTGGCCTGCCTGCCCCTCCTCTCTCTCCATCACACTGGCCTGCCTGACCCTCCTCTCTCTACGTCACGCTGGCCTGCCTGCCTGCCCCCCCCTCTCTCTCCATCACACTGGCCTGCCTGACCCTCCTCTCTCTCTCTCTCTCTCTCTCTACGTCACGCTGGCCTGCCTGCCCTGCCTCCCCTCCTCTCCTCCATCACGCTGGCCTGCCTGCCCCTCCTCTCTCTCTGTAACGCTGGCCTGCCTACCCCTCCTCGTCTCTCTCTGTCACGCTGGCCTGCCTGCTCTTTGCTAAGCTAATGATGCAAGTGTGTTTTCAGTCTTTGGTCTGTTGCATGTAGAATATTTCAGCTTAGGCTATTCGTGGGAAGTCGCCGGGAAACAGTATCTTTGGGCTAGTCTTGCGAGTACAGAGCAGGCTACTCCCCGTTGGAGAGTGAGTGGGGGTGTGTTTGTCTCATATGAAATGACAGTAGGCTACCGGTATAGCCTGTATCGATTAGTCTTTTCAGATATAATGGAATGTGGCCCCTTGAAAGAGCCTCGGCTACGGCATGTTGTTTGTCTGTTAGGGTAGGCTACGGCATGTTATTGTCTGTTAGGGTAGGCTAGGCTACGGCATGTTGTTTGTCTGTTAGGGTAGGCTACGGCATGTTATTTGTCTGTTAGGGTAGGCTACGGCATGTTATTGTCTGTTAGGGTAGGCTACTGCATGTTATTTGTCTGTTAGGTAGGCTACGGCATGTTATTGTCTGTTAGGTAGGCTACGGCATGTTATTTGTCTGTTAGGGTAGGCTACGGCATGTTATTGTTTGTTAGGGTAGGCTACGGCATGTTATTGTCTGTTAGGGTAGGCTACTGCATGTTATTTGTCTGTTAGGGTAGGCTACGGCATGTTATTGTCTGTTAGGGTAGGCTACGGCATGTTATTGTCTGTTAGGGTAGGCTACTGCATGTTATTTGTCTGTTAGGTAGGCTACGCATGTTATTGTCTGTTAGGGTAGGCTACTGCATGTTATTGTCTGTTAGGGTAGGCTACGGCTACTGTTATTTGTCTGTTAGGGTAGGCTATGGCATGTTATTGTCTGTTAGGTAGGCTACGGCATGTTATTGTCTGTTAGGGTAGGCTACGGCATGTTATTTGTCTGTTAGGTAGGCTACGGCATGTTGTTTGTCTGTTAGGTAGGCTACGGCATGTTATTGTCTGTTAGGGTAGGCTAGGCTACGGCATGTTGTTTGTCTGTTAGGCTACGCTACTGCATGTTGTTTGTCTGTTAGGGTAGGCTACGGCATGTTATTTGTCTGTTAGGGTAGGCTACTGCATGTTATTGTCTGTTAGGGTAGGCTTGGCTACGGCATGTCAAATCAAAATCAAATTTTATTTGTCACATACACATGGTTAGCAGATGTTAATGCGAGTGTAGCGAAATGCTTGTGCTTCTAGTTCCGACAATGCAGTAATAACGAACAAGTAATCTAACTAACAATTCCAAAAAAACTACTGTCTTATACACAGTGTAAGGGGATAAAGAATATGTACATAAGGATATATGAATGAGTGATGGTACAGAGCAGCATAGGCAAGATACAGTAGATGATATCGAGTACAGTATATACATATGAGATGAGTATGTAAACCAAGTGGCATAGTTAAAGTGGCAAGTGATACATGTATTACATAAGGATGCAGTCGATGATATAGAGTACAGTATATACGTATGCATATGAGATGAATAATGTAGGGTAAGTAACATTATATAAGGTAGCATTGTTTAAAGTGGCTAGTGATATATTTACATCATTTCCCATCAATTCCCATTATTAAAGTGGCTGGAGTAGGGTCAGTGTCATTGACAGTGTGTTGGCAGTAGCCACTCAATGTTAGTGGTGGCTGTTTAACAGTCTGATGGCCTTGAGATAGAAGCTGTTTTTCAGTCTCTCGGTCCCAGCTTTGATGCACCTGTACTGACCTCGCCTTCTGGATGATAGCGGGGTGAACAGGCAGTGGCTCGGGTGGTTGATGTCCTTGATGATCTTTATGGCCTTCCTGTAGCATCGGGTGGTGTAGGTGTCCTGGAGGGCAGGTAGTTTGCCCCCGGTGATGCGTTGTGCAGACCTCACTACCCTCTGGAGAGGCTTACGGTTGAGGGCGGTGCAGTTGCCATACCAGGCGGTGATACAGCCCGCCAGGATGCTCTCGATTGTGCATCTGTAGAAGTTTGTGAGTGCTTTTGGTGACAAGCCGAATTTCTTCAGCCTCCTGAGGTTGAAGAGGCGCTGCTGCGCCTTCCTCACGATGCTGTCTGTGTGAGTGGACCAATTCAGTTTGTCTGTGATGTGTATGCCGAGGAACTTAAAACTTGCTACCCTCTCCACTACTGTTCCATCGATGTGGATGGGGGTGTTCCCTCTGCTGTTTCCTGAAGTCCACAATCATCTCCTTAGTTTTGTTGACGTTGAGTGTGAGGTTATTTTCCTGACACCACACTCCGAGGGCCCTCACCTCCTCCCTGTAGGCCGTCTCGTCGTTGTTGGTAATCAAGCCTACCACTGTTGTGTCGTCCGCAAACTTGATGATTGAGTTGGAGGCGTGCGTGGCCACGCAGTCGTGGGTGAACAGGGAGTACAGGAGAGGGCTCAGAACGCACCCTTGTGGGGCCCCAGTGTTGAGGATCAGCGGGGAGGAGATGTTGTCTGTTAGGGGCTAGGCTACTGTTAGGTAGGCATGTTATTGTCTGTTAGGGGCTACTGGCTGTTAGGCTAGGCATGTTATTGTCTGTTAGGGTAGGCTACGGCATGTTATTGTCTGTTAGGCTAGGCTACGGCATGTTATTGTCTGTTAGGGTAGGCTACGCTTTTTAAACACAGACCCAAAACCTTCTCTGGACACATGAATTAATTGTCTGTAAAGTAATGCCGCTTCTGAAGCGGGACTGACTTCCATCACTAGGTGACCAGAACTGTCAATCCTAGCCTGCTTGCTGCCTAATGCCTATTGCCTGCACACAAACCACACTTTCCTAAAAAAAGTCCTTTAAAGTTCATTAACGGCAGGGTAGCCTAGTGGTTAGAGCATTGGACTAGTAACCGAAAGGTTGCAAGTTCAAATCCCCGAGCTGCCCCTGAACAGGCAGTTAACCCACTGTTCCTAGGCCGTCATTGAAAATAAGAATTTGTTCTTAATTGACTTGCCTAGTAAAAAAAAAAAAATAAAAAAAAATATCGCAACCTATCAAGACATTTAGTAGAAGTAAAACATCTACCCTACCATAAACAACAGCAACGTTTCTTGTTGGGAAACAATAGAACATTCTATGCTGGAGCAGAGTTCTACAGTCTGAAAAGGTACAGACGCGTCTCATGTCTATGCTGGAGCAGAGTTCTACAGTCTGAAAAGGTACAGACGCGTCTCATGTCTATGCTGGAGCAGAGTACTACAGTCTGAAAAGGTACAGACGCGTCTCATGTCTATGCTGGAGCAGAGTTCTACAGTCTGAAAAGGTACTGGAGACGTCTGAAAAGGTCTCATGTCTATGCTGGAGCAGAGTACTACATTCTGAAAAGGTACAGACGCGTCTCATGTCTATGCTGGAGCAGAGTACTACAGTCTGAAAAGGTACAGACACGTCTGAAAAGGTACTCATGTCTATGCTGGAGCAGAGTTCTACAGTCTGAAAAGGTACAGACGCTGGAGCTCATGTCTATGCTGGAGCAGAGTACTACAGTCTGAAAAGGTACAGACGCGTCTCATGTCTATGCTGGAGCAGAGTACTACAGTCTGAAAAGGTACAGACGCGTCTCATGTCTATGCTGGAGCAGAGTACTACAGTCTGAAAAGGTACAGACGCGTCTCATGTCTATGCTGGAGCAGAGTACTACAGTCTGAAAAGGTACAGACGCGTCTCATGTCTATGCTGGAGCAGAGTACTACAGTCTGAAAAGGTACAGACGCGTCTCATGTCTATGCTGGAGCAGAGTTCTACAGTCTGAAAAGGTACAGACGCGTCTCATGTCTATGCTGGAGCAGAGTACTACAGTCTGAAAAGGTACAGACGCGTCTTTGCAGGTGTGGTTCCCTTGCGATCGGTAAATACATGTAATCATTCATGTAATAAATGTACTGCTGAAACCCCTCCCACTCGCTGGCCAACAGATTTTCTCCTGGGGATTCCATTCAATAGCGTTTTCAGTACATTTATCTAAAGCCATCCCTTTAAATTGAGTGTACCTTTAATTAAAATGTTTATACACAGACTCACTAGAATGTATGGAGAGAAGTTTTTAAATATTAGGGATTAAATGACAGAAAGCCATGTAAATACATGCACATTCATCTCCTTTTCAGCACCAATTGGTAGATTTTAAAATACTCTGATCTTGAATATTATTTAAAAGGTTAGGAAAGTATTTACAAATAATAATAAAAACTGGCTTGGAGAGCCTACACACAAAAGATATTGGCGAATCAAAAATACAGTAGTTTGATTCATCCTGAAAGTTGTCAAATTCAATTGTTCAATCAATGAAATAGGAAGGTGAGAAAAGTGTACAATAGGGGTTGATCAGTAGTCCTATGAATCTGCCTTAATAATCCTCACTAAATCATGGTACTGGCAACGGTCCGGTCGTCGTGAACCGTGCGCCAGGCTCCAGGTTTAAACTTCTACGTGTGGTGAACCGTGCGCCAGGCCCCAGGTTTAAACTTCTACGTGTGGTCTGAGTTCTATAATGATTCAATAGGCTGCCGACACAAGAGGTAGGGGCCCATTGCTAAGGGCCTATTTATGCCAAGCTGGGGTTTCATTTTAAACCAGTCACAAATCCACCAACTCACACAAGACACATACAAGTGAGTATATTGTTAGAGAAAACACAAAGTCCATATTGTCAATAACTGACTATGCCTAACTGTGTGGACTGCACAGAAATATTAACTGATTTCTGTCGGAAAAACATTTGAATCTCTTTAGGAAAAAAATACATTTGAATCTCTTTAGGAAAAAAATACATTTGAATAGTCATATCTTTTTAGGAAAAAGATTTGAACAGTTGTATCTTTCTAGGAAAAAAAACATTTGAATTTATTTAACCAGGCAAGTCAGTGAAGAACAAATTCTTATTTTCAATGACGGCCTAGGAACAGTGGGTTAACTGCCTGTTCAGGGTCAGAATGACAGATTTGTACCTTGTCAGCTCGGGGATTTGAACTTGCAACCTTCCGGTTACTAGTCCATCACTCCAACCACTAGACTACACTGCCGCCCTATCTTTTTCAGACATTTGAATTAGTCCTATCTTTTTAGGAAAGACATTTGAATTAGTCCTATCTTTTTAGGAAAGACATTGTACATAAATTACCAGTAGCACTAAACTTGTCTATACAAACATTTGAAACTACACGAAAAGGCTTCCTCAACAAGACCGATATCATTCAAATCAAGGTATTATTGTTCTGCTGTGAAGTGAAATATGGGACGGTTGAGACATCCTGAAACTTGGCTGAACACTGGAGTCGCTGACAGCTCTTCACACAATCACTGGCATTCTGCAGTGTACTGTAGTCCAAAAGTGGACTTTCTAAACCGGGCCAGTCTGTGTGTTGCTGCTGTTGCGTGGTGGATGGAATGGATGTGGTGGTTGGCCTGGGCCCTAACAGGATGTTAGACGACATCCCCAATGGCACTCTATCCCCTATTTACTGCATTACTTTTGACCAGGGCCCACAGGGTAGTAGTGCTCTATGTAGGGAATAGGGTGCCATTGGGGATGTCGTCCCAGGACCGAGCTGGCAGCCAAGCAGGCAGGGTAGGGAGAGCAGAGCTCCACGGTCACACACACATATACCAGTCCAACATTGCAGAAGGCAGTGGAAGCAATTGTCCTGATAGCGTGTGTTATGAAGTCTTAGTGAAACCTGGTAGCCCCAGGGCCAGGGCCAATGGAGTCTTAGTGAAACCTGGTAGCCCCAGGGCCAATGGAGTCTTAGTGAAACCTGGTAGCCCCAGGGCCAATGGAGTCTTAGTGAAAGCTGGTAACACCAGGGACAGGGCCAATGGATTCTTAGTGAAACCTGGTAGCACCAGGGACAGGGCCAATGGAGTCTTAGTGAAACCTGGTAGCACCAGGGACAGGGCCAATGAAGTCTTAGTGAAACCTGGTAGCCCCAGGGACAGGGCCAATGGAGTCTTAGTGAAACCTGGTAGCCCCAGGGACAGGGCCAATGGAGTCTTAGTGAAACCTGGTAGCCGCAGGGACAGGGCCAATGGAGTCTTAGTGAAACCTGGTAGCCCCAGGGACAGGGCCAATGGAGTCTTAGTGAAACCTGGTAGCCTCAGGGACAGGGCCAATGGAGTCTTAGTGAAACCTGGTAGCCCCAGGGACAGGGCCAATGGAGTCTTAGTGAAACCTGGTAGCCTCAGGGACAGGGCCAATGGAGTCTTAGTGAAACCTGGTAGCCTCAGGGACAGGGCCAATGGAGTCTTGGTGAAACTTGGTAGCCTCAGGGCCAGAGGAAAGCATTGCAAAGGGTTTAGTGTCGCTGCTGAAAAGCAACCGCCCCGGCCGGGACTGTTCCGGTAACATCCAGTCTTATTTTAGCTGGGAGACTTGGGGGTCGGAGTTGGATTATTAGCAGAGAGAGAGCGAGAGAGTGAGAGAGCGAGAAAAGGAAAGAGAGGAGAGAAGTATCAAGGCGGAGTGTAAAAGTAGCAACAGCACAATGGACAAAGAGCATGGCTGTGGTTTAGAGAGAGGGGGCCAACGGGGCCTGTGGGGGTCTTGTGGCGGTGGAGGATTCCGAGGTCCAACACGAGCAGGACTTCTGCTGACATGGACTGCTGGGTCAGAGCCAGAGATAGGGAGACAGGGCGGGAGACAGAGGGACAGAGCCAGAGCCAGAGAGACAGGGCCAAAGACAGAGGAACAGGGCCAGATACAGAGGGACAGAGCCAGAGAGACAGGGCCAAAGACAGAGGAACAGGGCCAGATACAGGGCCAGATACAGCAGGACAGGGACAGATACAGAGGGACAGGGCCAAAGACAGAGGAACAGGGCCAGATACAGAGGGACAGGGCCAGATACAGAGGGACAGGCCCAAAGACAGAGGGACAGGGCCAGATACAGGGCCAGATACAGAGGGACAGGCCCAAAGACAGAGGGACAGGGCCAGATACAGGGCCAGATACAGAGGGACAGGGCCAGATACAGAGGGACAGGCCCAAAGACAGAGGGACAGGGACAGAGGGACAGGGACAGATACAGAGGGACAGGGCTAGAGGGACAGGGCCAGAGACAGAGGGACAGGGCCAGAGACAGAGGGACAGGGCCAGAGACAGAGGGACAGGGCCAGCGGGACAGGGCCAGAGACAGAGGGACAGGGCCAGAAACAGAGGGACAGGGCCAGATACAGAGGGACAGGGCCAGATACAGAGGGACAGGCCCAAAGACAGAGGGACAGGGCCAGATACAGGGCCAGATACAGAGGGACAGGCCCAAAGACAGAGGGACAGGGCCAGATACAGGGCCAGATACAGAGGGACAGGGCCAGATACAGAGGGACAGGCCCAAAGACAGAGGGACAGGGACAGAGGGACAGGGACAGATACAGAGGGACAGGGCTAGAGGGACAGGGCCAGAGACAGAGGGACAGGGCCAGAGACAGAGGGACAGGGCCAGAGACAGAGGGACAGGGCCAGAGGGACAGGGCCAGAGACAGAGGGACAGGGCCAGAAACAGAGGGACAGGGCCAGATACAGCGGGACAGGGACAGATACAGAGGGACAGGGCCAGAGACAGAGAGACATGGGGACAGATACAGAGGGACAGGGCCAGAGACAGCGGGACAGGGACAGAAACAGAGGGACAGGGCCAGAAACAGAGGGACAGGGCCAGATACAGGGGGACAGGGACAGAGGGACAGGGCCAGAGACAGAGGGCCAGGGCCAGAGACAGAGGGCCAGGGCCAGAGACAGAGCCAGAGGGACAGGGCCAGAGACAGAGGGACAGGGCCAGAGACAGAGGGACAGGGCCATAAGACTGAACAATTAATCAAGTAGCCACCCAGACAATTTACATTGATTTTTTACAATTTACATTGAAATATTTTCTTAACTCATTTTCTTAAAACTGCATTGTTGTTTAAGGCCTTGTAAGTCAGTATTTCACTGTAAGGTCTACTACACCTGTTGTATTCAGCATTTCACTGTAAGGTCTACTACACCTGTTGTATTCAGCATTTCACTGTAAGGTCTACTACATCTGTTGTATTCAGCATTTCACTGTAAGGTCTACTACACCTGTTGTATTCAGCATTTCACTGTAAGGTCTACTACACCTGTTGTATTCAGCATTTCACTGTGAGGTCTACTACACCTGTTGTATTCAGTATTTCACTGTGAGGTCTACTACACCTGTTGTATTCAGTATTTCACTGTGAGGTCTACTACACCTGTTGTATTCAGTATTTCACTGTAAGGTCTACTACACCTGTTGTATTCAGCATTTCACTGTAAGGTCTACTACACCTGTTGTATTCAGCATTTCACTGTGAGGTCTACTACACCTGTTGTATTCAGCATTTCACTGTAAGGTCTACTACACCTGTTGTATTCAGCATTTCACGGTAAGGTCTACTACACCTGTTGTATTCAGCATTTCACGGTACTACACCTGTTGTGACTAATAACATGTGATTTGATCATGGTCGATCTCTCACATGACAGACATTGGATTTCAAGTTTCAAGGATGACGAGCTGTATGATCCTGAGACCCAAGGAGACTGAACAGTTGAAAGCCTACTCTCGTAGACCTAGATCCACACTGAACAGTTGAAAGCCTACTCTCGTAGACCTAGATCCACACTGAACAGTTGAAAGCCTACTCTCGTAGACCTAGATCCAGCCTGAACAGTTGAAAGCCTACTCTCGTAGACCTAGATCCACACTGAACAGATGAAAGCCTACTCTCATAGACCTAGATCCACACTGAACAGATGAAAGCCTACTCTCGTAGACCTAGATCCACACTGAACAGTTGAAAGCCTACTCTCATAGACCTAGATCCAGCCTGAACAGTTGAACGCCTACTCTCGTAGACCTGGAACCAGACTGAACAGTTGAAAGCCTACTCTCATAGACCTAGATCCAGACTGAACAGTTGAAAGCCTACTCTCATAGACCTACATCCAGACTGAACAGTTGAAAGCCTACTCTCGTAGACCTAGATCCACACTGAACAGTTGAAAACCTACTCTCATAGACCTAGATCCAGCCTGAACAGTTGAAAGCCTACTCTCGTAGACCTAGATCCACACTGAACAGTTGAAAGCCTACTCTCATAGACCTAAGTCCAGCCTGAACAGTTGAAAGCCTACTCTCATAGACCTAGATCCAGCCTGAACAGTTGAAAGCCTACTCTCGTAGACCTAGATCCACACTGAACAGTTGAAAGCCTACTCTCGTAGACCTAGATCCAGCCTGAACAGTTGAAAGCCTACTCTCGTAGACCTAGATCCAGCCTGAACAGTTGAAAGCCTACTCTCGTTGACCTAGATCCAGCCTGAACAGTTGAAAGCCTACTCTCGTAGACCTAGATCCAGCCTGAACAGTTGAAAGCCTACTCTCGTAGACCTAGATCCAGCCTGAACAGATGAAAGCCTACTCTCGTAGACCTAGATCCAGCCTGAACATTTGAAAGCCTACTCTCATAGACCTAGATCCAGACTGAACAGTTGAAAGCCTACTCTCGTAGACCTAGATCCAGACTGAACAGTTGAAAGCCTACTCTCATAGACCTAGATCCACACTGAACAGTTGAAAGCCTACTCTCGTAGACCTAGATCCAGCCTGAACAGTTGAAAGCCTACTCTCGTAGACCTAGATCCACACTGAACAGTTGAAAGCCTACTCTCATAGACCTAGATCCAGACTGAACAGATGAAAGCCTACTCTCGTAGACCTAGATCCACACTGAAGAGATGAAAGCCTACTCACGTGTGGCTTGTCTCCTATTCTCTTACAGGTCATACTATTTTGTTTAGATAAATGGATGAGAATATGTCATCTAAAACATGTTTTTATTACTCCCAAAAAAAGATATTTCGGATATAAAACAGTTTTGAAACAAAGTAAAATAAACTGACGAAGCCTTGCTTTGTTTTCTTTCTGATGGCATTAACATAAAAAACAGTGTGTACCTAAATCTTTTTTGTGATGTTTTTTCACAGCCAGATCCCAGACTGACTAACATCCACACAGACACACATCTGACTAAGCAGCTCTTTCATTCAACGGTTTCATTTGCAATCATATATTGAATTTCACCACCGTCGTCTAACGAGAGAACATCCTTTAGAGAGGAGAGGAGAGGAGAGGAGAGGAGAGGAGAGCTCCTTTAGAGAGGAGAGGAGAGCTCCTTTAGAGAGGAGAGGAGAGCTCCTTTAGAGAGGAGAGGAGAGCTCCTTTAGAGAGGAGAGGAGAGCTCCTTTAGAGAGGAGAGGAGAGCTCCTTTAGAGAGGAGAGGAGAGCTCCTTTAGAGAGGAGAGGAGAGAACATCCTTTAGAGAGGAGAGGAGAGCTCCTTTAGAGAGGAGAGGAGAGAACATCCTTTAGAGAGGAGAGGAGAGGACAGCTCCTTTAGAGAGGAGAGGACAGCTCCTTTAGAGAGAAGAGGACAGCTCCTTTAGAGAGGAGAGGACAGCTCATTTAGAGAGGAGAGGAGAGCTTCTTTAGAGAGGAGAGGAGAGCTTATTTTGAGGGGAGGGGACAACTCCTTGTTTGTTCTCTGTGATGTGTGAAAGGTCTAGGAGTCCTCCCTTCACCGGTCCTCTCCTCTCCCCTCCCCTCCTCTCCTCTCCTCCTCTCCACCCCTCCCCTCCTCTCCTCCTCTCCCCTCCTCCTCTCCACCCCTCCCCTCCTCTCCTCTCCTCCTCTCCACCCCTCCCCTCCTCTCCTCCTCTCCCCTCCTCCTCTGCACCCCTCCCCTCCTCCCTCCCCTCCTCTCCTCTCCTCCTCTCCCCTCCTCTCCTCTCCTCCTCTCCAACTCCCCTCCTCCTCTCCCCTCCTCTCCTCCTCTCCACCCTTCCCCTCCTCCCACCCCTCCCCTCCTCTCCACCCCTCCCCTCCCCCTCCTCTCCCCGCCTCCCCTCCTCCCCCCCCTCCTCTCCACCCCTCCCCTCCTCTCCACCCCTCCCCTCCTCTCCCCCCCTCCTCTCCTCTCCTCCTCTCCACCCCTCCCCTCCCCAGCCCCATTCAGAGCTGTCAGGGAGCTGCATGTTATCCTCCAGTCAGAGAATGAACCAGCTGGGGCAAGGCAACAACAGAGCAGATCTGATTAACATTGGCGGTGCAATCTCCACTCCCTTGTTATTTTATTACCACAGGTGCAGGGGCAGGCATTGATCAGATGAACGCTAGGCTGCATGGTAATGGCAGGGTTTGAGGTATCTATGACAGCAGAGCACAGGGAGGTTGAAAATACCCACAGAGGCAGAAGAGAAAGAGATGAAGAGAAACATACATAGAACAGTGCCCTTAGATCAGCGGCTCCCAAACTATGAAAATGGGGTCGGGGGAGAATTTCCAAAATCCCGATTTTTTTTTGAATTTTTTTTTTTTTTTACATATAGTACCAGATAACAGTTTGGACACACCTACTCATTCAAGGAGTCTTCTTTTTACTATTTTCTACATTGTAGAATAATAGTGAAGACATCAAAACTATTAAATAAAACATACGGAATCATGTAATAACCAAAGAAAGTGTTGAACAAAACAAAATATATTTGAGATTTGAGATTCTTCAAAGTAGCCACCCTTTGTCTTGATGACAGCTTTGCACACTCTTGGAATTTTCTCAACCAGCTTCACCTGGTATGCTTTTCCAACAGTCTTGAAGGACAAATTATAGTCCCACTAAGGGCAAACCAGATTGGATGGAGTATCGCTGCTGAATGCTGTGGTAGCCATGCTGGTTAAGTGTGCCTTGAACTCTAAATATAATTACTGAGTGTCACCAGCAAATTCCCGCCACACATCACACCACCTCCTCCATGCTTCACGGTGGGAACCACACATGCAGAGATCATCCGTATTGGGGTACTTTAGTAATGGTTTCTTTGCAGCAATTCGACCATGAAGGCCTGATTCACGCATTCTCCTCTGAACAGTTGATGTTGAGTGTCACACCCTGGCACTGCCTTGGATTACTGACCTCTGCCTGGAACCCGGAATCCCTGTTCGACACATTCCTTCACGGATTATCGGAGGAAGTTAAAGACGAACTCGCAGCCCGGGAGCTGCTTACGGATCTCCACTCGCTCATCGCCTTGACCATCCGGATCAACTCGGCAGAGCTAAGTTGTCTCCACACGAACATATACGCAGACTTAACACCAAGAGTTTTCTGTATTGCGGAACTACCGGTCATTAGGAAGTCCATTAAAAGACCAGGCTCATCAGTTTCCTTGTCCCTTCCTCGTAGCCCTCTCCATGCCATCCAGTCGGGTCGCGCCCATATTGACTCATTGACTCTGGGGCCGATGAGATTTCACGGACACTACCCTGGTGTCAGAGCTGGGCATCCCCACTCAACCCCTCTCCATTCCATTCCCATGGACGTTAGAGCGCTGGATGGTCACCCACAATACTACTCCTATCAACTTGCAAGTGTCAGGGAAACGCAGTTCATGCTAAACAAATCTCCTCAAGTACTCGTGGCAATGGGGTTTTCATGGCTCCGGCGACACAATCGCCTTATCGACCAGACTGCTGGTGCTATAATGGGATGGTGCCCGTTCTGCCACGCTCATTACCGGGACGTCTTCCTGTGGGCTCAGTAGAAGCCTCAGACCTCTCCGCCATTCCCACGGAGCACCAGGACCTCCGGGAGGTTTTCAGGAAGGCCCGGGCCACTTCGCTTCCTCCGCATCGACCCTATGAACTTGTTCTCAACTGGCCTACCTGGTTAAATAAAGGTAAAATGTTAAAAAATAAAATACTGCGTGATCGACCTTCTCCTGGGCACACCACCCCGGGGACGGATGTATTCACTGTCGGGTCCAGAGACCAAGGCTATGGAAACGTATATTGAAGACTCCTTGGTTGCAGGGTGTATCCATCCATCCTCCATCTGTTAGAGTTAAAGTGACTATGCATAGATTATAAACAGAGAGTAGCAGCAGTGTAAACAAGGGGTCTGGGTAGCCCTTTGATTAGCTGTTCAGGAGTCTTATGGCTTGGGGGTAGAAGCTGTTAAGAAGCCTTTTGGACCTCGACATGGTTTTGTCGTGCCCTCTTCACAACTGTCTTAGTGCGTTTGGACCATGATAGTTTGTTGGTGATGTGGACGATGACAATAGGGGGCGTGCTCAGTCCTCCTTTTCCTGCAGTCCACAATCATCTCCTTTGTCTTGATCACGTTGAGGGAGAGGTTGTTTGTCCTGGCACCACCCGGCCAGGTCTCTGACCTCCTCCCTACAGGCTGTATCATCGCTGTTGGTGATCAGGCCTACCACTGTTGTGTCATCAGGAAAACTTGATGATGGTGTTGGAGTAGTGCCTGGCCATGCAGTCATGAGTGAACAGGGAGTACAGGAGGGGACTGATCACGTGTACGTCTACCTCGACAACATCCTCATCTTTTGCCGCTCAGCTCAAGAACACGTTCTTCAAGTCCGCCAGCGTCTCCTGGAGAACCAGCTTTTTGTTCAAGCGAATTCCATCGCTCCACCGTCTCCTTCCTAGGAAACACCATCGCTGCTGGAAATGTGCAGATGGATCCTGAAAGGTGAGAGCGGTGGTGGATTGGCCCCAACCCACGTTCAGAGTGCAGCTGCAAAGCTTCCTGGGATTGACCCATTTCTGTCGCCATTTTATCCAGGGTTACAGCACCGTGGCTTCCCCCCTTTCAGCACTCACCTCTCCCAAGGTCACGTGGTCCCCAGGTGCTGACTGGACGTTCCTGAACCTAAAGCACTGCTTCACCACAGCTCCCATATTAATCCATCCGGACGCGTCCCGACAGTTCATGGTGGAGGTCGACGCTTTGGACATCGGAGTGGGGGCTGTCCTGTCCCATTGTTCCGCCCTGGACCTTCAGCTGCATCCCTGTGCCTTCTCCCATTGTCTTAACGCCACGGAGAGGAATTATGATGTGGGATATCGAGAACTACTCGCAGTGAAGATGGCGTTGGAGGAGTGGAGGCACTGGTTAGAGGGTTTGCCTGCCACCCTGGCTCCCGTCGCAGCGGCCTTTGTGCGACAACACTTTTGTTGGCCCACCATGGTCACACCATCGCCGCCAGCACTGTCTGTACTCAGAATAAGACTCCTCGGCAAGCTCACTGGTCTCGTCTGATGGCAACACCACTATCCTTACGGTGGTGGACAGGTTTTCCAAAGCCGCCCATTTCATTCCCCGGCCCAGCTCATGGTGCAGCACGTCTTTCAGATCCATGGACTTCCGGTGGACATGCTCTTCGACCGTGGTCCTCAGTCCCGGTTCTGGAAGGCGTTCTGCACTCTCATTGGGTCATCGGCCAGCCTTTCCGCCGGGTTTTACCCCCAGTCTAACGGCCAGTCGGAGCGAGCCAATCAGGACCTGGAGTCGACTCTTCATTGCCTCGTCTCCGCCAACTCCACCACCTGGAGCCAGCAACTCCTGTGGGTGGAATACGCCCGCAACACCGTCCCCAACTCACTGATCTCTCGCCTTTCGAGTGTTCGATGGGTTATCAGCCCCCATTCTTCCCTGAGAAGGAGGAAGAGGTCAGCATACTCTGCCCCAGATCTTCGTCCGCCGCTGTCACTGTACCTGGAAGAGAGCCCGATCTGCTCTTCTCAAGACCACCTCCAGGTATCGACGACAGATGGACCGCGACCGGACCCGTTAATTGAAATGCATTCCCAGGTGACTACGTCATGAAGCTCATTGAGAGAATGCTAACAGTGTGAAACCACACACTATCGAATCATTCCCACGGTGAATGACTAGGCCCACTAGGTTACGAAACCACACACTATTGCAGAGACTGATATTACCAGTGGCAATTGATATAGTGAAAACAATGTGTGGGAGACAAGAGGCACAGAAACTCACATCAATACCAGAGAACACTGTTAAACTAATAATCTGTGCTATTGCTAGCACTCAAGAGGAAACTGACTGAAGCACTCAAACCCCCAACCTTGTGATCTCCAAATGGACGTGAGCTGTGAGGGCCGAGATGCTCATGCATTGACTTCTGTTCCCTATACATGTCAGGGGATGCTATTCACAGGGACATATTGCTCTGTCTCACGATTCCCGAGCATGAAATGGCTATGCGTGGCTATATTGACGAAAAACAGATTCCATAGGATGGAATGGTGGGCTTTTGCACAGATGGAGCTCCATCTATCACAGGATGGCAGGCAGGCCAATGAGACCCTGCCGTCTCCCCCTCAGCATTAATTCAAAACTACTGGGAAATCTCTGACTTCCCGACTTCAGTGCATTCAAGACAACTGGGAAATCTCTGACTTCCCGACATCAGTGCGTTCAAGACAACTTGGAACTCGGAAAAACATTTTGAATGGTGATCCAACTCTGAATTACAACTCAGGAACTCGGGTCTCTTTCTAGAGTTCTAAATTGCCGACCGAAAGATCACTGACGTCATGATTTGACCTTGCATTTTTCCCAAGTTCACAGTTGTCTTGAAAGCACCGTAAAAGTCATGGTAGGCTACCCGTCGCTAGTTCATATCTGTGTGAAGCTGGATTCAGTGCTCCCGTCTGCATTAAAACCAAATATTGATCCAAGGTGGATGTGACAGCAGAGATGTCGACCACGCCCCCTGACTTTGAGAAACTCAAGCACACATCTCATTAACGGTGGTCAGATAAGAGACATTATGTCAGACTCATTTGCAATGGACTGTCCTAGACCCAAATAAACAGTAAACATTGGCTGTTAATTACATAATTATTTTCACATGGACGGGGTCGCGAAAAAATTCATGTCAAAATGGGGTCGTGGTCAAAACAGGTTTGGGAACCCCTGGTTTAGAGGCCCACAGAGAGGGTAGAGGCCCACAGAGAGGGTAGAGGCCCACAGAGAGGGTAGAGGCCCACAGAGAGGGTAGAGGCCCACAAAGGTATAGGCATCAACACAGCATGTGTTGCTCTGTTCCTCCTCACACCAGGCCTTCAGGCTACACAGTAGACACCCCCAGCAGGAGTAAACTAAAGAGGCTGTGGAAAGATTTAGGGTAACAGTGTTTTAGTATACATGGTTATTATTAACTCTCATTAATCTGGATCACTTCCATTGTCCTACACCTGTAGCCTATAATTACCTTCTCAGTCAGTCAGCCATGTTGTTGACGCGACAGCTGGACAAGTCAACCATGTTGTTGACGCGACAGCTGGACAAGTCAGCCATGTTGTTGACGCGACAGCTGGACAAGTCAGCCATGTTGTTGACGCGACAGCTGGACACGTCAGCCATGTTGTTGACGCGACAGCTGGACAAGTCAGCCATGTTGTTGACGCGACAGCTGGACAAGTCAGCCATGTTGTTGACGCGACAGCTGGACACGTCAGCCATGTTGTTGACGCGACAGCTGGACAAGTCAGCCATGTTGTTGACGCGACAGCTGGACAAGTCAGCCATGTTGTTGACGCTACAGCTGGACAAGTCAGCCATGTTGTTGACGCTACAGCTGGACAAGTCAGCCATGTTGTTGACGCTACAGCTGGCAATGTTAGTGCTGGCTCGCTCTCTAAAACACTCGTGTGATTGTGCATGAGCCCACTGCAGGTGGCACATAGCATCTTGGGGCTGTGTTTTCTCAGTGTGACTACAACAGCAGGTCAAGGGGTCACACTGGATGGGCATCCAATCAGAAATCCAAACCACAGAGGGAGAGGAGAGGAAAGACCAATCAGTGAACAGGCAGTTTAAAGCAGATAAGGTAGCTAAAAGAGAACAAAGATCCAGGTGGCATTTCTCAACAGGAAACAGTGGAAACTGTGGGTGTTGCTGTTTCGCTGAGGTCTTGTCGAGGTGTTTTTCTAGATGTCCAAATCCTTCATGGGAAAATGATACGCAGACTCTTCATCCATTAAATAAGCCTAAAACCACCTGGAGGAGTACCACCAGGCTGGAACTTACACATCCTACCCAAGCTGTTAGGCTACATGATGTTGTACTCCTTTATGCGATAACCGAGTTTGGACTACGGATGTAGGGATGGGAATTAGAAATTATTTGACCAGTTGAATAATATCATGATCTTTTTTCAGACATCCGGACAGTTGAAATACACAGTTCTGTACACACAAGTATGTGGACAACACTTCAAATCAGTGGCTTCTGCTATCTCAGCCGCACCCGTTGTTGGTGTATAAAATAGAGCACACACCCATGCAAACATTGGCAGTAGGATGGCCTTACTGATTCACTCAGTAACACAGGGTAGTGGTAACACAGGGTAGTGGTAGGGGGGGTAGTGGTAGTAGTAACACATGGTAGTAGTAACACAGGGTAGTGGTAACACAGGGTAGTGGTAACACAGGGTAGTGGTAACACAGGGTAGTAATAACACAGGGTAGTAGTAACACAGGGTAGTAGTAACACAGGGTAGTGGTAACACCGGGTAGTAATAACACAGGGTAGTGGTAACACAGGGTAGTGGTAACACAGGGTAGTGGTAACACAGGGTAGTGGTAACACAGGGTAGTGATAACACAGGGTAGTAATAACACAGGGTAGTAATAACACAGGGTAGTAATAACACAGGGTAGTGGTAACACAGGGTAGTGGTAACACAGGGTAGTAATAACACAGGGTAGTAATAACACAGGGTAGTGGTAACACAGGGTAGTGGTAGGGGGTAGTAGTAACACAGGGTAATGGTAACACAGGGTAGTAATAACACAGGGTAGTGGTAACACAGGGTAGTGGTAACACAGGGTAGTAGTAACACGGGGTAGTAGTAACACAGGGTAGTGGTAACACAGGGTAGTGGTAACACAGAGTAGTGGTAACACAGGGTAGTAATAACACAGGGTAGTAATAACACAGGGTAGTAATAACACAGGGTAGTGGTGACACAGGGTAGTAATAACACAGGGTAGTAATAACACAGGGTAGTGGTAACACAGGGTAGTGGTAACACGGGTAGTAGTAATAACACAGGGTAGTAATAACACAGGGTAGTAATAACACAGGGTAGTAATAACACAGGGTAGTGGTAACACAGGGTAGTAATAACACAGGGTAGTAATAACACAGGGTAGTGGTAACACAGGGTAGTGGTAACACGGGGTAGTAATAACACAGGGTAGTAATAACACAGGGTAGTGGTAGGGGGGGTAGTAGTAGTAACACAGGGTAGTGGTAACACAGGGTAGTAATAACACAGGGTAGTGGTAACACAGGGTAGTGGTAACACAGGGTAGTAGTAACACAGGGTAGTGGTAACACAGGGTAGTGGTAACACAGGGTAGTGGTAACACAGGGTAGTGGTAGGGGTAATAACAGGGTAGTAGTAACACAGGGTAGTGGTAACACAGGGTAGTAATAACACAGGGTAGTGGTAACACAGGGTAGTGGTAACAGGGTAGTAGTAACACAGGGTAGTGGTAACACAGGGTAGTGGTAACACAGGGTAGTGGTAACACAGGGTAGTGGTAACACAGGGTAGTGGTAGGGGGGTAGTAGTAACACAGGGTAGTGGTAACACAGGGTAGTAGTAACACAGGGTAGTAATAACACAGGGTAGTAATAACACAGGGTAGTGGTAACACAGGGTAGTGGTAACACAGGGTAGTAATAACACAGGGTAGTAATAACACCGGGTAGTGGTAACACAGGGTAGTGGTAGGGGGGTAGGGGGTAGTAGTAACACAGGGTAGTGGTAACACAGGGTAGTAATAACACAGGGTAGTGGTAACACAGGGTAGTAGTAACACAGGGTAGTGGTAACACAGGGTAGTGGTAACACAGGGTAGTGGTAGGGGGGTAGTGGTAGGGGGGGTAGTAGTAACACAGGGTAGTGGTAACACAGGGTAGTAATAACACAGGGTAGTGGTAACACAGGGTAGTGGTAACACAGGGTAGTAATAACACAGGGTAGTGGTAACACAGGGTAGTAGTAACACAGGGTAGTGGTAACAGAGGGTAGTGGTAACACAGGGTAGTGGTAGGGGGGTAGTGGTAGGGGGGTAGTAGTAACACAGGGTAGTGGTAACACAGGGTAGTAATAACACAGGGTAGTGGTAACACAGGGTAGTGGTAACACAGGGTAGTGGTAACACAGGGTAGTGATAACACAGGGTAGTGATAACACAGGGTAGTGGTAACACAGGGTAGTAATAACACAGGGTAGTATTAACACAGGGTAGTAATAACACAGGGTAGTAATGACACAGGGTAGTAATAACACAGGGTAGTAATAACACAGGGTAGTAATAACACAGGGTAGTGTAACACAGGGTAGTGGTACACAGGGTAGTGGTAACACAGGGTAGTGGTAACACAGGGTAGTGGTAACACAGGGTAGTGGTAACACAGGGTAGTAATAACACAGGGTAGTAATAACACAGGGTAGTAATAACACAGGGTAGTGGTAACACAGGGTAGTAGTAACACAGGGTAGTGGTAACACAGGGTAGTAGTAACACAGGGTAGTAATAACACAGGGTAGTGGTAACACAGGGTAGTAATAACACAGGGTAGTAATAACACAGGGTAGTAATGACACAGGGTAGTGGTAACACAGGGTAGTGGTAACACAGGGTAGTAATAACACAGGGTAGTAATAACACAGGGTAGTAATAACACAGGGTAGTAATAACACAGGGTAGTAATAACACAGGGTAGTGGTAACACAGGGTAGTAATAACACAGGGTAGTGGTAACACAGGGTAGTGGTAACACAGGGTAGTGGTAACACAGGGTAGTAGTAACACAGGGTAGTGGTAACACAGGGTAGTAGTAACACAGGGTAGTGGTAACACAGGGTAGTAGTAACACAGGGTAGTGGTAACACAGGGTAGTGGTAACACAGGATAGTGGTAACACAGGGTAGTAATAACACAGGGTAGTAGTAACACAGGGTAGTGGTAACACAGGGTAGTAGTGACACAGGGTAGTACCACTATATAGGGAATAGGGCTCTGGTCAACAGTATTGCACTATATAGGGAATAGGGCTCTGGTCTAAGGTAGTGCACTATATACGGAATAGGGTTCTGTTCAACAGTAGTGCACTATATAGGAAATAGGGCTCTGTTCAACAGTAGTGCACTATATAGGGAATAGGGCTCTGTTCAACAGTAGTGCACTATATAGGGAATAGGGCTCTGTTCAACAGTAGTGCACTATATAGGGAATAGGGCTCTGTTCAACAGTAGTGCACTATATAGGGAATAGGGCTCTGTTCAACAGTAGTGCACTATATAGGGAATAGGGCTCTGTTCAACAGTAGTGCACTATGTAGGGAAGAGGGCTCCATTTGGGATGCAGTGAGGCTTAAAATAACACCTGTTCTGTTGACTGCACGTGGTCAATAAGGTCAATAAGGTCCCTTCATACTGAGCCTTTTCCTTTACTACTGTTTGGGAAACAAACCAAGATCCCATTAGGAATGACTTCATTAATGGCCAATGGCCAAGGGTGGCCAACTTCAAAAGCTCAAACAGCACCTGTCAGATGTCCCTGGAAAACGTCTTAAATCTTCTTAGTTCCTACATACACACACAGAGACATAGAGACACAGAGACACAGAGACACACAGAGAGACACAGACACAGAGACAGACACAGAGAGACACAGACACACACAGGGACACACCGAGACAGAGACACACAGACACGCAGACACAGAGACACAGAGACACACAGAGACACACAGAGACACACAGAGACACACAGAGAGACACAGACACAGAGACAGACACAGAGAGACACAGACACACACAGGGACACACCGAGACAGAGACACACAGAGACACACAGAGACACACAGAGACACACAGAGACACACAGAGACACACAGAGACACACAGAGACACACAGAGACACACAGAGACACACAGAGACACACAGAGACACCTTCCTACAGCTCTTCAACACTCTCCAAAAACACCTGAGATAAAACTAGAGGCTGCTGTGTGATCTGACACTGATAAGGAGCGAGTGTGGTAAAATAGCCTGATATTAAATCCCTCTCCAACAGTTCTCCAGATCTATGTCATGTATGTGATCCTGTTGGGGAAAGATGAAAGAGAGGGGGACTGATATCTCAGACAGTGGCTCTTCTGTCTGCAGGTGTGAGGGGGGAGCTCCAATTTCCCTGGTGTCACTGTCTGATGGTCACACACACCTGCATGAAAACACACCCTATACCTAGACATAGCCTTTTGGATAAGCATCTAAGACTTCAATCAAATTCAACACCCAGCAAGTAAATGTTTGGATACCTAAAAAACAAGTGTGTGTGTGTGTGTGAAAGAGGATTCTTATCGCGAGTCTGTATCAGCTTGTCATCAAACAAATCATAACCACAACGCTTTATCTAGGATTACCTCAGTAGCCTAGTGAAAATGTTGTCAGAAGTAGCCTGGGTTTGGGGTTTATCTAGGACAGGGGTCCTTCCTACTACCAGTAGCCTGGGTTTGGGGTTTATCTAGGACAGGGGTCCTTCCTACTACCAGTAGCCTGGGTTTGGGGTTTATCTAGGACAGGGGTCCTTCCTACTACCAGTAGCCTGGGTTTGGAGTTCATCTAGGACAGGGGTCCTTCCTACTACCAGTAGCCTGGGTTTGGGGTTTATCTAGGACAGGGGTCCTTCCTACTACCAGTAGCCTGGGTTTGGGGTTTATCTAGGACAGGGGTCCTATGAATAGCTCGCCAAACAATTCCAAAAGTTCACTGAACAAAAATATAAATTTGCACAAATTTGTTTACATCCCTGCTAGTGAGCATTTATCCTTTCCAAAGATAATCCATCCACCTGACAGGTGTGGCATTTCAAGAAGCTGATTAAACAGCATAATCACTACACAGGTGCACCTTGTGCTTGGGGACAATAAAAGGACACTCTAAAATGTGCAGTATTGTTACACAACACAATGCCACAGATGTATCAAGTTTTGAGACAGTGTACAACTGGCATGCTGACTGCAGGAATGTCTACCAGAACTATTGCCAGAGAATTGAACCTGCGGGATCGTCTGAGACCAGCCACCTGGACAGCTGATAAAACTGAGTTTGCACAACCAAAGAATTTCTGCACAAACTGTCTCAGAGAACCTCATCTGGGTGCTCAGAGAACCCCATCTGGGTGCTCAGAGAACCTCATCTGGGTGCTCAGAGAACCTCATCTGGGTGTGCTCAGAGAACCTCATCTGGGTGCTCAGAGAACCTCATCTGGGTGTGCTCAGAGAACCTCATCTGGGTGTGCTCAGAGAACCTCATCTGGGTGTGCTCAGAGAACCTCATCTGGGTGCTCAGAGAACCTCCTCTGGGTGCTCGTCGTCTTAAATCAGGGTCTTGACTTGACTGCAGTTCGACGTCGTGACCGACTTCAGCGGGCATATGCTCACCACGATGCTCACCGGCACGCTGGAGAAGTGTGCTCTTCAAGGATGAATCACGGTTCTAACTGTGCCTTGTGTGGGCGAGGTATATCACTCCGTGATGCTTGGACTTCTACGCAGAGTTGCAAAGAAAAAGCCATATCTCAGACTGGTCAATAAAAATAGAAAATTAAGATGGGCAAAAGAACACAGACACACTAAGGAAGGGAAGAGTTGACAACATAGTGCACGACTTCCTCTCTAAGGACCAGGGAAGACTTGACAACATAGTGAACTACTTCCTCTAGTACACTAAGGACCAGGGGAAGAGTTGACAACATAGTGCCCTACTTCCTCTAGTACACTAAGGACCAGGGAAGAGTTGACAACATAGTGCTCTACTTCCTCTAGTACACTAAGGACCAGGGGAAGAGTTGACAACATAGTGCCCTACTTCCTCTCTGAGGACCAGGGAAGAGTTGACAACATAGTGTACTAGAGAAAGTAGTGCACTAAGGACCAGGGAAGAGTTGACAACATAGTGCCCTACTTCCTCTAGTACACTAAGGACCAGGGAAGAGTTGACAAAATAGTGTACTAGAGGAAGTAGTGCACTAAGGACCAGGGAAGAGTTGACAACATAATGATCTACTTTCTCTAGTACACTAAGGACCAGGGAAGAGTTGACAACATAGTGCCCTACGTCCTCTCTAAGGACCAGGGAATAGTTGACAACATAGTGCACTACTTTCTCTAGTACACTAAGGACCAAGGGAAGAGTTGACAGCATAGTGTATGAGAGAAAGTAGTGTACTAAGGACCAGGGAAGAGTTGACAACATAGTGAACTACTTCCTCTAGTACACTAAGAAGAAGAGTGGAGGGGAGAGGAGAAAAGAAGAATGTGCCCACTTGAAAAACTAGGAAAAAAATGAGTAGCTCACGACACGTACATTTTTTACAAGTAGCTCCCATTCTAGAAAAGGTTGGAGACCCCTGATCTAGGATTAGTGACAATGTTATCAGGGGTAGCCTAGGAATTACAGCACAATATTTGCCTTGGTGACGAACGTCATTAATGGTGAACTTTTAGCCTAGATAGAGGGGCAAAGCCAGGTCACACCAGGTCACAGAGGGAATAGGCTACATTGAAGCTACATCATCAAACGGCTAAATCAAGTATGAACATGTTTCAGTAAGTTCACCTGCTCTGGCAGAGAGCTTTAAATGGTTTCAGTTCATCTCTAGGGGAGTCTCCTCTAGCAGAGAGCTTTAGATGGTTTCAGTTCATCTCTAGGGGAGTCTCCTCTAGCAGAGAGCTTGAGATGGTTTCAGTTCATCTCTAGGGGAGTCTCCTCTAGCAGAGAGCTTTAGATGGTTTCAGTTCATCTCTAGGGGAGTCTCCTCTAGCAGAGAGTTTGAGATGGTTTCAGTTCATCTCTAGGGGAGTCTCCTCTAGCAGAGAGCTTTAGATGGTTTCAGTTCATCTCTAGGGGAGTCTCCTCTAGCAGAGAGCTTTAGATGGTTTCAGTTCATCTCTAGGGGAGTCTCCTCTAGCAGAGAGCTTTAGATGGTTTCAGTTCATCTCTAGGGAGTCTCCTCTAGCAGAGAGCTTTAGATGGTTTCAGTTCATCTCTAGGGAGTCTCCTCTAGCAGAGAGCTTTAGATGGTTTCAGTTCATCTCTAGGGGAGTCTCCTCTAGCAGAGAGCTTGAGATGGTTTCAGTTCATCTCTAGGGGAGTCTCCTCTAGCAGAGAGCTTGAGATGGTTTCAGTTCATCTCTAGGGGAGTCTCCTCTAGCAGAGAGCTTGAGATGGTTTCAGTTCATCTCTAGGGGAGTCTCCTCTAGCAGAGAGCTTTAGATGGTTTCAGTTCATCTCTAGGGGAGTCTCCTCTAGCCTAGTTCTACATCTGGAGTTTGTAAAAAGTCAGCAATAACAGATCTGGGACCAGGTTGTGTCGCCTATCACCAACCCAGATGAACAACCTGCACACTGCAATAGACATTAAAGATAAATATCATTTTGACTTAGATAACTACCGTCTACATTTCCAAATATTCTTGCCTTTCCAAAGTTTTAGAATCCCTGACTAACTCTCAGCAGAGAACTTTAACTTCTCATTTTTATTCTTAATGTGTACCAGTCTGGTTTTAGACCAGGACATAGCACCGTTTCAGTTGCTACGCTTGTTTTTAATGTGTTACCATAAAAATCATTATGCTACAAAGACCTTTCCAAGGCCTTTGACACTGTCGAGCATTAAGTTCTAATTCAAAAGTTGACTGAAATAGGCCTAGATCAGGCTTCTTATAAGTGGTTTGAGAATTATCTAACAGAATACAATGTGTGATTTCTTGATGGTGTTAAGTCTAGTTTCCCGGATATTACGAAAGGTGTACCACAGGGGTCAGTACTGGGACCGGTTCGATGGTGTTGAGTCTAGTTTCCTGGATATTATGAAAGGTGTACCACAGGGGTCAGCACTGGGACCGGTTCGATTTAACATTCATATAAATAATATTGGTCTATATGTTAAAACTTGTAATTTTCATCTATGTGCAGACAATACTGTTATTTATGCGATTGCCCCAACTGTAGACCAGATGTTGTTAGAGCTGAAATCTGATTTTGTTACCTTACAGAAAGCCCTGGTTGGTTTAAAAATTGTACTTAATGTGGGCAAGACTAAATATATGTTGTTCTCTAGTTCTCACAAGAATGTTTCAGATGTCCTACATATTTATTAATTGTATGGTTCTCGAATCGATTGGGTTCCCGCCTATAAATATCGGGGCATTTGGATTGACAAGAATTAAAGGTTTAAATACTGATGAGCTAGTAAAAATGCTCGTATTTATAGTGGGCTTCTTTTTCAGAGATAGATCTAGCATCTTCCTAAACAGCAGGAGGCAGATAGTCAACTTTCCTGCCAGTTCTTGACAATGGTGACACCATTTACCAGAATGCCTTTCACTTCATAACAGGTAACAGTTTTAATGCGCAGTATAACACAGTTTTAATCCAGGTAACAGTTTTAATCCTGTATGAAAAGGTTGGCTGGTCCTCATTAAAGTCCCGTAGATCAATTCACTATTCCCTTTGTGTTTACAAAACTCTAATACACAAGCTTCTGTCTTACCGAACTTCTTTGTTGAAGTATAAAAACATAAGATACCTACTGCGTTCACAGGGTTGGTTAACTCGAGGTTCCTCGGGTCTCCACCGAATTAGGTCAATCCTAATTTAATAACCTGCTAGAACTCCCTGTGTCTTGATTCCCTGGTGTCGCTAGGGCAGTGTAGGAGTCTAACGTTGAGAATGTTAAATAACAATTGCATTTGTTTTGATTAAATGTACAAATGTATTGTGGTGTTGAAATTCTCGTTTTTTAATTTGTAACCTGTAGTTTTTATTCACATTTGATTGGAGTAATATCCCAGATGACATTCATCGAGATCGTGATCGCTGCAGATGTCGTGTCAAGCTGAAATCATCACAACATTTTCCTTTCTACAATGAAGTCAAATCCAGCACAACACACTCACAAAGACAAAAGCCCAAACAGACAATGTCTTCCCCTTAGAGAGCACTGTGGCCACTAGTTGACAATCAGACAGTGCCTTCCTCTTGGAGAGCACTGTGGCCTTCCTCTTGGAGAGCACTGTGGCCTTCCTCTTGGAGAGCACTGTGCCCTTCCTCTTGGAGAGCACTGTGGCCTTCCTCTTGGAGAGCACTGTGGCCTTCCTCTTGGAGAGCACTGTGGCCTTCCTCTTGGAGAGCACTGTGGCCTTCCTCTTGGAGAGCACTGTGGCCTTCCTCTTGGAGAGCACTGTGGCCTTCCCCTTGGAGAGCACTGTGGCCTTCCCCTTGGAGAGCACTGTGGCCTTCCCCTTGGAGAGCACTGTGGCCTTCCCCTTGGAGAGCACTGTGGCCTTCCCCTTGGAGAGCACTGTGGCCTTCCTTTGGAGAGCACTGTGGCCTTCCCCTTGGAGAGCACTGTGGCCTTCCCCTTGGAGAGCACTGTGGCCTTCCCCTTAGAGAGCACTGTGGCCTTCCCCTTAGAGAGCACTGTGGCACCTAATTGACAGTCAGACAGTGCCTTCCTCTTGGAGAGCACTGTGGCCACTAGTTGACAGACAGACAGTGCCTTCCTCTTGGAGAGCACTGTGGCCACTAGTTGACAGACAGACAGTGCCTTCCTCTTGGAGAGCACTGTGGCCACTAGTTGACAGTGCCTTCCTCTTGGAGAGCACTGTGGCCTTCCCCTTAGAGAGCACTGTGGCCCCTAATTGACAGTCAGACAGTGCCTTCCTCTTGGAGAGCACTGTGGCCTCTAGTTGACAGACACAGTGCCTTCCCCTTGGAGAGCACTGTGGCCCCTAATTGACAGATAGCTTCACTGTCTAACTGACTTACTTCTGCTGGCTCCTCTTGGAGAGCCTGGAGGCTTCTGCAGCTGCTTTCCTGGTCTCAAATTCCTCCCTCTTCAGGACCTCTCCGCTGCCCCTGTAGCCCAGCTCCACCAGCTGGCGAGCCAACTCCTCATCCTGGTGGAGCAATGAAAAGAGATCTGGTCAGACAGACAGGGAGGGGAAGGTGGATCCACTGATGAACCCCCCCACCACACACACACATAAACAGAAAGGTAACCATCCTTACTCCTCATCCTACAGGAGCAATGAATGGACATCTGCTCAGACAGACAGGGAGGGGGGGGCCCATTAATAACCCCCACCCCCACATATATAAACAGACACACACACGTTGAGCTTCTTTTTGCTTGGAGGCTGGAGCAGACAATGCAAAACATAATGGACAGTCTGCTAAAGATGAATTGTAGATTTAAAAAATATTGTGTGTGTGTGTGCATAGCAGAGGTCGTAGGGTTAGGTTAAGGGAGGCAGCATGCTTGTGGTCAAATATGTGGTAAGGACATAGCTTGATATATACACATCACCATGACCAGTCATCTAAACAGAGCTATCCTTTCAAGTTCAACCCAACCCAGGCCTGTGGCTGGTTGGATCAAGGCTTGTGCCACATGTCATTCTACTACACGAACTAAGCTAAGCCAAGCCCAGCCAGTCCTCACCCAGCCAGTCCTCAGGCCTCAACATCCAGACAAGTCAGGGAAAGTTTATATTTCTTTCACCTTTCACATGGCAAACCATTCCAAGTAAATTAGTTCTATTGTTTCCAAAATAACTTTATTCGGTCAGTGATGTGGCGTTCACTGTCTTAATCCGTTGTCATGTCAACGCTCATTGACTGAGTCCATTTGACTGTTCTGAGTTCCGCTATTCAAACTTGATTTGCTTGTTTTAAACAACTGGGATTACATTGCTGAATGGACTCAAACCCAAAATGTTTTCTAAATAAACTTCTGACTGGTTGTTGGGGTTTCCTGTTGGCATGGATGTTATAGGGCAAACCACAGCCATGTATTTAGAGTCGGGCCTAATTTTTTTAACATTTTGAATATCGTAATGCTAAAAACTCAATATACCAACTCTCTAAATACCTGACTCTGGGGGAAAAAAACCTAGTTAGATTTTCAGAAATGTACACTTCACTAACCTAGGCCAAAATACTATCAAACATCAGAAGTCTGGAAAAGTGTCCATAGAAAAACCATTGGCAACAACACACTTTAATCAATACCTACATAAGTCATGACTGTGCAGGTTTAGCCTAGACCTGAGTTGACTGCAGTGTGTCCACACCTGAAAGTGAGGGAGGTGATAGAGTTTGATACTGTTTGTTTGTCCAGAGTTGATAACCAGGTGAGATACATGTTGTGTTCTACCCTCTGTGGACACAGGTGTTCCAGCATGACATGGCTATTCAGCTGAACGTTATGTAACTTCTCAGCAATAGTCAAAAGTCCCATCTACTGGTGAAGCTGTTAAACAAATAGCCCTTATAGGCGTAGAAGCTGAATTTATGACATTTCTCATATTCAATGACAAATACCACCCCCTTTGACAGGGCTGAAAATTAAATAAAGATTATTTTAAATGAAAATGGGACAGTCAAAAATGTTCACGGATTAAAACTGGTTTCAAATGTACCAGGCAGATAGCAAACAACTTGTATGGCGTCATGTGGGCGAGTGGTTTGCTGATGTCAATGTTGTGAACATGGTGGCAGAGGGGTTATGGTATGGGCATGCATAAGCTACGGACAACGAACACAACTGCATTCTAGCAATGCCAATTTGAATGCACAGAGATACCATGACGAGAACCTGAGGCCCATTGTTGTGCCATTCATCTGCTGCCGTCACCTCAAGTTTCAGCATGATAATACACGGCCCCATGTAGCAAGGATCTGTACACAATTCCTGGAAGCTCAGTTCTTCCATGGCCTGCACATTCACCAGACATGTCACCCATTGAGCATGTTTGGGATGCTCTGGATCAACGTGTACGACAGCCTGTTCCAGTTCCCACCAATATCCAGAAACCTCCACAGCCATTTGAGGAGGAGTGGGGCAACATTCCACAGGCCACAGTCAACAGCCTGATCAACTCTATGTGAAGGAGATGTGTCACGCTGCATGAGACAAATGGTGATCACAACAGATACAGACTGGTTTTCTGATCCACGCCCCTACTTTTTTTTAAAGGCATCTGTGAACAACAGATGCATATCTGTCTTCCCAGTCATGTGAAACCCATAGATTAGGGCTAAATGTATTTCTTTAAATAGACTGATTTCTGTATATGAACTGTAACTCAGTAAAATCTTTGAAATTGTTGCATGTTTCGTGTATATTTTTTTTCAGTATAATTTAGCCCTATAAACTAATTTAGCCCTTTGATTGTATTTTTTCTTTGTTGGATTAATTAGACTGATAGAAATGAGCAAATTTTCAGGAAATAGATGGTGTTTCCATGATGCTAAACATTCTCTGCCTAGGAATGACCCAACTGTCCCTGGGAGGTGATGCTGAAACAAGGCACACTTTAAAGTGAATATTATATTGAAGCTGGGAGGTGGTGCTGAAACAAGGCACACTTTAAAGTGAATATTATATTGAAGCTGGGAGGTGGTGCTGAAACAAGGCACACTTTAAAGTGAATATTATATTGAAGCTGGGAGGTGGTGCTGAAACAAGGCACACTTTAAAGTGAATATTATATTGAAGCTGGGAGGTGGTGCTGAAACAAGGAACACTTTAAAGTGAATGTTATATTGTGTCTAATGACCTAAACTAGGCCTAGATGGTGACTTGTTTATAAACCTCATCTCTTTAACACCACATTAACATTAACAAAAGTAAGCAAGCAGTCAAATAATAAATGTATTAGTTATTAGTTCACAGGGGGCCACAATAATTGCATATTATTCTGGCGATTGAAATATACTAGACCTAGCTAACTAACAGCTGACTTGTTTATAAACCTCATCTCTTTAATACCACATGAACAAAGTAGGCAAGGAGATAATAAGATAAACGTACCATTTATTCCTGTCAGGGACCACATGGGGCCATGTTCGGTTTGCTTATGGAAATCCACCACAGACAGTGTTAGCCTAGACATTTGCTAAGGGAGCTAACGCTAGATGGATTAAAGATTGGACAAGAAGGCTGATTTAAAGCCTAGACATTTGCTAAGGGAGCTAACGCTAGATGGATTAAAGATTGGGCAAGAAGGCTAGGCCTAGGTGCAGTAGAATAACGATTGTATAAAGCTAGAGATTTCTCAACGATCTCCTGGAGGGCCACCAGACAGCGACAGTGCACATTTTGGTTCTAACCAAGCATGAGCACATCTATTTCAACAAATCAAAGGCTTGGTGATTAGGTAACTCAGGTGTGCCCGTGCAGGGCAAGCACAAAAATGTGCATTGTCTGGTAGAAAACACTGAGTTGAACAGTTGAACAGTTTTTTGGACTATTTCTGAATAGTATTATCAAAGATTTGAATAACTAAACAAAGATAGACTGTCGTTTCCAATGGGAACAAATGATTCATAGTGGGCATAGCCAAGCAGGAGCTAGCGAGATCCTATCGGCCCATTCTAGCATACATCTGCATATTTCCGTTAGGAAACGCCTACTCTGTGAAGCCTGTATACTCTAGTATCTTCTCCCACTGGGCTTCCTGTTCTAACTCTAGTATCTTCTCCCACTGTCAGCCACTGGGCTTCCTGTTCTAACTCTAGTATCTTCTCCTACTGGGCTTCCTGTACTAACTCTAGTATCTTCTCCCACTGGGCTTCCTGTTCTAACTCTAGTATCTTTTCCCACTGGGATTCATGTTCTAACTCTAGTATCTTCTCCCACTGTCAGCCACTGGGCTTCCTGTTCTAACTCTAACTCTATCTTCTCCCACTGGGCTTCCTGTACTAACTCTAGTATCTTCTCCCACTGTCGGCCACTGGGCTTCCTGTTCTAACTCTAGCATCTTCTCCTACTGGGCTTCCTGTTCTAACTCTAGTATCTTCTCCCACTGGGCTTCCTGTTCTAACTCTAGAATCTTCTCCCACTGGGCTTCCTGTTCTAACTCTAGTATCTTCTCCCACTGTCAGCCACTGGGCTTCCTGTTCTAACTCTAGTATCTTCTCCCACTGGGCTTCCTGTACTAACTCTAGTATCTTCTCCTACTGGGCTTCCTGTACTAACTCTAGTATCTTCTCCCACTGGGCTTCCTGTACTAACTCTAGTATCTTCTCCTACTGGGCTTCCTGTTCTAACTCTAGTATCTTCTCCCACTGGGCTTCCTGTTCTAACTCTAGTATCTTCTCCCACTGGGCTTCCTGTACTAACTCTAGTATCTTCTCCCACTGGGCTTCCTGTTCTAACTCTAGTATCTTCTCCCACTGGGCTTCCTGTACTAACTCTAGTATCTTCTCCCACTGTCGGCCACTGGGCTTCCTGTTCTAACTCTAGCATCTTCTCCTACTGGGCTTCCTGTTCTAACTCTAGTATCTTCTCCCACTGGGCTTCCTGTTCTAACTCTAGAATCTTCTCCCACTGGGCTTCCTGTTCTAACTCTAGTATCTTATCCCACTGTCAGCCACTGGGCTTCCTGTTCTAACTCTAGTATCTTCTCCCACTGGGCTTCCTGTACTAACTCTAGTATCTTCTCCTACTGGGCTTCCTGTACTAACTCTAGTATCTTCTCCCACTGGGCTTCCTGTACTAACTCTAGTATCTTCTCCTACTGGGCTTCCTGTTCTAACTCTAGTATCTTCTCCCACTGGGCTTCCTGTTCTAACTCTAGTATCTTCTCCCACTGGGCTTCCTGTACTAACTCTAGTATCTTCTCCCACTGGGCTTCCTGTTCTAACTCTAGTATCTTCTCCCACTGGGCTTCCTGTACTAACTCTAGTATCTTCTCCCACTGGGCTTCCTGTACTAACTCTAGTATCTTCTCCTACTGTCAGCCACTGGGCTTCCTGTTCTAACTCTAGTATCTTCTCCCACTGGGCTTCCTGTACTAACTCTAGTATCTTCTCCTACTGTCGGCCACTGGGCTTCCTGTTCTAACTCTAGTATCTTCTCCCACTGGGCTTCCTGTACTAACTCTAGTATCTTCTCCTACTGTCGGCCACTGGGCTTCCTGTTCTAACTCTAGTATCTTCTCCCACTGTCGGCCACTGGGCTTCCTGTACTAACTCTAGTATCTTCTCCCACTGGGCTTCCTGTACTAACTCTAGTATCTTCTCCTACTGTCGGCCACTGGGCTTCCTGTTCTAACTCTAGTATCTTCTCCCACTGGGCTTCCTGTACTAACTCTAGTATCTACTCCCACTGTCGGCCACTGGGCTTCCTGTACTAACTCTAGTATCTTCTCCCACTGGGCTTCCTGTTCTAACTCTAGTATCTTCTCCCACTGGGCTTCCTGTACTAACTCTAGTATCTTCTCCCACTGGGCTTCCTGTACTAACTCTAGTATCTTCTCCCACTGGGCTTCCTGTTCTAACTCTAGTATCTTCTCCCACTGGGCTTCCTGTACTAACTCTAGTATCTTCTCCCACTGGGCTTCCTGTACTAACTCTAGTATCTTCTCCCACTGGGCTTCCTGTACTAACTCTAGTATCTTCTCCCACTGGGCTTCCTGTTCTAACTCTAGTATCTTCTCCCACTGGGCTTCCTGTACTAACTCTAGTATCTTCTCCTACTGGGCTTCCTGTTCTAACTCTAGTATCTTCTCCCACTGGGCTTCCTGTTCTAACTCTAGTATCTTCTCCCACTGGGCTTCCTGTACTAACTCTAGTATCTTCTCCCACTGGGCTTCCTGTTCTAACTCTAGTATCTTCTCCCACTGGGCTTCCTGTACTAACTCTAGTATCTTCTCCCACTGGGCTTCCTGTTCTAACTCTAGTATCTTCTCCTACTGTCGGCCACTGGGCTTCCTGTTCTAACTCTAGTATCTTCTCCCACTGGGCTTCCTGTACTAACTCTAGTATCTTCTCCTACTGTCGGCCACTGGGCTTCCTGTTCTAACTCTAGTATCTTCTCCCACTGGGCTTCCTGTTCTAACTCTAGTATCTTCTCCTACTGTCGACCACTGGGCTTCCTGTACTAACTCTAGTATCTTCTCCCACTGGGCTTCCTGTTCTAACTCTAGTATCTTCTCCCACTGGGCTTCCTGTTCTAACTCTAGTATCTTCTCCCACTGGTCTTCCTGTACTAACTCTAGTATCTTCTCCCACTGGGCTTCCTGTTCTAACTCTAGTATCTTCTCCCACTGGGCTTCCAGTTCTAACTCTAGTATCTTCTCCCACTGGGCTTCCTGTTCTAACTCTAGTATCTTCTCCCACTGGGCTTCCTGTTCTAACTCTAGTATCTTCTCCCACTGGGCTTCCTGTTCTAACTCTAGTATCTTCTCCCACTGTCAGCCACTGGGCTTCCTGTTCTAACTCTAGTATCTTCTCCCACTGGGCTTCCTGTTCTAACTCTAGTATCTTCTCCCACTGGGCTTCCTGTTCTAACTCTAGTATCTTCTCCCACTGTCAGCCACTGGGCTTCCTGTTCTAACTCTAGTATCTTCTCCCACTGGGCTTCCTGTACTAACTCTAGTATCTTCTCCCACTGGGCTTCCTGTACTAACTCTAGTATCTTCTCCCACTGGGCTTCCTGTTCTAACTCTAGTATCTTCTCCCACTGGGCTTCCTGTTCTAACTCTAGTATCTTCTCCCACTGGGCTTCCTGTTCTAACTCTAGTATCTTCTCCCACTGGGCTTCCTGTTCTAACTCTAGTATCTTCTCCCACTGGGCTTCCTGTACTAACTCTAGTATCTTCTCCCACTGGGCTTCCTGTACTAACTCTAGTATCTTCTCCTACTGTCGGCCACTGGGCTTCCTGTTCTAACTCTAGTATCTTCTCCCACTGGGCTTCCTGTACTAACTCTAGTATCTTCTCCTACTGTCGGCCACTGGGCTTCCTGTTCTAACTCTAGTATCTTCTCCCACTGGGCTTCCTGTACTAACTCTAGTATCTTCTCCTACTGTCGGCCACTGGGCTTCCTGTTCTAACTCTAGTATCTTCTCCCACTGTCGGCCACTGGGTTTCCTGTTCTAACTCTAGTATCTTCTCCCACTGGGCTTCCTGTACTAACTCTAGTATCTTCTCCTACTGTCGGCCACTGGGCTTCCTGTTCTAACTCTAGTATCTTCTCCCACTGGGCTTCCTGTACTAACTCTAGTATCTTCTCCCACTGGGCTGGGCTTCCTGTTCTAACTCTAGTATCTTCTCCCACTGGGCTTCCTGTTCTAACTCTAGTATCTTCTCCCACTGGGCTTCCTGTTCTAACTCTAGTATCTTCTCCCACTGGGCTTCCTGTTCTAACTCTAGTATCTTCTCCCACTGGGCTTCCTGTTCTAACTCTAGTATCTTCTCCCACTGGGCTTCCTGTTCTAACTCTAGTATCTTCTCCCACTGGGCTTCCTGTTCTAACTCTAGTATCTTCTCCCACTGGGCTTCCTGTACTAACTCTAGTATCTTCTCCCACTGGGCTTCCTGTTCTAACTCTAGTATCTTCTCCCACTGGGCTTCCTGTTCTAACTCTAGTATCTTCTCCCACTGGTCTTCCTGTACTAACTCTAGTATCTTCTCCCACTGGTCTTCCTGTACTAACTCTAGTATCTTCTCCCACTGGGCTTCCTGTTCTAACTCTAGTATCTTCTCCCACTGGGCTTCCAGTTCTAACTCTAGTATCTTCTCCCACTGGGCTTCCTGTACTAACTCTAGTATCTTCTCCCACTGGGCTTCCTGTTCTAACTCTAGTATCTTCTCCCACTGGGCTTCCTGTTCTAACTCTAGTATCTTCTCCCACTGGGCTTCCTGTACTAACTCTAGTATCTTCTCCCACTGGGCTTCCTGTTCTAACTCTAGTATCTTCTCCCACTGGGCTTCCTGTTCTAACTCTAGTATCTTCTCCCACTGGGCTTCCTGTTCTAACTCTAGTATCTTCTCCCACTGTCGGCCACTGGGCTTCCTGTTCTAACTCTAGTATCTTCTCCCACTGGGCTTCCTGTTCTAACTCTAGTATCTTCTCCCACTGTCGGCCACTGGGCTTCCTGTTCTAACTCTAGTATCTTCTCCCACTGGGCTTCCTGTTCTAACTCTAGTATCTTCTCCCACTGGGCTTCCTGTTCTAACTCTAGTATCTTCTCCCACTGGGCTTCCTGTTCTAACTCTAGTATCTTCTCCCACTGTCGGCCACTGGGCTTCCTGTTCTAACTCTAGTATCTTCTCCCACTGGGCTTCCTGTTCTAACTCTAGTATCTTCTCCCACTGGGCTTCCTGTTCTAACTCTAGTATCTTCTCCCACTGGGCTTCCTGTTCTAACTCTAGTATCTTCTCCCACTGGGCTTCCTGTTCTAACTCTAGTATCTTCTCCCACTGGGCTTCCTGTACTAACTCTAGTATCTTCTCCTACTGTCGGCCACTGGGCTTCTTGTTCTAACTCTAGTATCTTCTCCCACTGGGCTTCCTGTACTAACTCTAGTATCTTCTCCCACTGGGCTTCCTGTTCTAACTCTAGTATCTTCTCCCACTGTCGGCCACTGGGCTTCCTGTTCTAACTCTAGTATGTTCTCCTACTGGGCTTCCTGTTCTAACTCTAGTATCTTCTCCCACTGGGCTTCCTGTTCTAACTCTAGTATCTTCTACTGTCGGCCACTGGGCTTCCTGTTCTAACTCTAGTATCTTCTCCCACTGTCGGCCACTGGGCTTCCTGTTCTAACTCTAGTATCTTCTCCCACTGGGCTTCCTGTTCTAACTCTAGTATCTTCTCCCACTGGGCTTCCTGTTCTAACTCTAGTATCTTCTCCCACTGGGCTTCCTGTTCTAACTCTAGTATCTTCTCCCACTGGGCTTCCTGTTCTAACTCTAGTATCTTCTCCCACTGGGCTTCCTGTTCTAACTCTAGTATCTTCTCCCACTGGGCTTCCTGTTCTAACTCTAGTATCTTCTCCCACTGGGCTTCCTGTTCTAACTCTAGCTTCACTGGCTTCCTGTACTAACTCTAGTATCTTCTCCCACTGGGCTTCCTGTACTAACTCTAGTATCTTCTCCCACTGGGCTTCCTGTACTAACTCTAGTATCTTCTCCCACTGGGCTTCCTGTTCTAACTCTAGTATCTTCTCCCACTGGGCTTCCTGTTCTAACTCTAGTATCTTCTCCCACTGGGCTTCCTGTTCTAACTCTAGTATCTTCTCCCACTGGGCTTCCTGTTCTAACTCTAGTATCTTCTCCCACTGGGCTTCCTGTTCTAACTCTAGTATCTTCTCCCACTGGGCTTCCTGTTCTAACTCTAGTATCTTCTCCCACTGGGCTTCCTGTACTAACTCTAGTATCTTCTCCCACTGGGCTTCCTGTACTAACTCTAGTATCTTCTCCCACTGGGCTTCCTGTTCTAACTCTAGTATCTTCTCCCACTGGGCTTCCTGTTCTAACTCTAGTATCTTCTCCCACTGGGCTTCCTGTACTAACTCTAGTATCTTCTCCCACTGGGCTTCCTGTACTAACTCTAGTATCTTCTCCCACTGGGCTTCCTTTACTAACTCTAGTATCTTCTCCTACTGTCGGCCACTGGGCTTCCTGTACTAACTCTAGTATCTTCTCCTACTGTCGGCCACTGGGCTTCCTGTACTAACTCTAGTATCTTCTCCCACTGTCGGCCACTGGGCTTCCTGTACTAACTCTAGTATCTTCTCCTACTGTCGGCCACTGGGCTTCCTGTACTAACTCTAGTATCTTCTCCCACTGTCGGCCACTGGGCTTCCTGTTCTAAATCTAGTATCTTCTCCCACTGGGCTTCCTGTTCTAACTCTACTATTTATGACATAAACTGAGTATGTAGTATGCGCATTGGTCATAGTAAGGGTAAAGTTCCCGGATGTCGAACTACATTCGGCAAAATACCAATTATAAACTGGGTGGTTCAAGCCCTGAATGCTGATTGGCTGACAGCCGTGGTATATCAGACCCTATACCACGTATATGACAAACCATATTTTTACTGCTCTAATTATGTTGATAACCAGTTTATAATAGCAATAAGGCACCTCTGAGGTTTTTGGTATATGGCCAATAAATCACGGCTAAGGACTGTATCCAAATACCACACCCCTCGTGCTTTTAGTATACAAGCAGTGGACACTATTTCCGTGCTTTTAGGGCCCCTAATGCAATTCTTCAGAAATCAGAAAATGGCGGAAAATAAGCAGCCCGAGTCCGACGAGAGCAGATACTAATGAATTGCTTTAACTAATTATGACAAATGTTAATTAATGTAATGACTTTTAAAAGAAGTTACTTTGGCTGACAATTTGTTTGATACGGTATCCTTAAGAACCGCATAGCATATCATTACAGCAGTATGTATGTTAGCTAGCTACATGACCAAACGTTAGTTGGCTAGTAATTTACATGGAAATTGCCAGTATATTAAGGGTGCATTCGTAAATTCGGTTTGGCTATCTACTCCAAATTCAGAGCACTCTTGTCTGAGTATGCCAGTGCGCAGAACAACTGATGAATATACGAATGCTCAACACCCGTTTAATAAGGCCGGTGTAGGTGAAAGTAGGCAAAAAGGCGTAATTCAATTGTTGCCAGCAGGGCAGTTACAGTTAACAATGCTCTGGATAACCATGAATGTGTTCTCTCATTCGTACTGGAAGTAACTAGCAAACTAGCCAACGTTAGCCAGCTAGCTTGGGTGCTTGACTGCCGTTGTGAGGTCAGAAAGCTCGGATCAACCCCACTCCTCGGCCAGAGCGTCCAGTGTGCGCTCTGAACGCTCCCTATTTACAAACAGACAACCTGACAACGTTTTGAATTTACAATCGCCCAGAGCGCACTCTGGCACTCTAGAATGAATTTACCAACACACCCAAAGTAGTAAGATGTCTAGCCAGTAATGTGTTAATGCCAACAAGCTAGCAAGAGGTTGCGTTGCAATGGCATCAACTTCCGGTAGACAAGCATAATACGCTCAACTGAAAGGACACCGTTAGTTTTTTTTTTTAACTAGGCAAGTCAGTTATGAACAACTTCTTATTTACAATGACGGCCTAGAAACTGGGGGGCAGAACGACATATTTTTACCTTCTCAGCTCTGGGATTCAATCTTGCAACCTTTCGGTTGCTGGCCCAATGCTCTAACCACTAGGCTACCTGCTGCCCCAACAGTATAACGTTACTAAAAATGCACTAATAGTATATAACGTAAACTCACGTAAACTCGAACATCGCCTTGGTCCGTACAATTGCCCTTATTTTAGCGCCCCAAAAATGTAATACTTCCAGATCAACTGTAATGTCAATACCATTGTAAAGAACAATTTCTCCCCTTTCCAACAGAATCATTGACATGACCTAAACGCTGCCCGTTTCTGCATAATTCAAGCAGGCAATGACCCCGTCGGGTCTTTTTAAAAATGGCGGGTAGGGAAGCGAAACTAATGCGTGATAGTGAGAAGGACAGATGTTGTGTGGGAAAATTGCCGATCTGTCCAACTTATCACCTTATCGCCTCTAAAATGTAAATAAAACACTATAAAGAGTTTATATAATGTGTCATTACATACCTATTTGAAGGTTTGTGTCGAATTTGAATTGGGTTTTTAGAGTGGTGCTAAAGTTATCTTAGAAGTAAACAGCGGCTTTGAGAATGATGATCGCATGCAATGATGTCGCAAAAAATGACTAGGTATCCCACCTTACCCCTGTCACTGTACATTACTTGTTTTTAAAGGATGAGAGAAGTGCTACACCTGGTGGAGAGAGATTGTACTACAGAAATAGTTGCTTTATGCGTGCTGTAAGTTACATGACACGACCCCATGTAACGGAGGGTCCGTTTTTTAAACTTTTCTCCAATACTATAGATCCATTACCATGTCCATCAACGCTTGAATAGAAACCTAGTTCACACACCTGATTTTGAAGTCAACACAGTGAGCTACAGTCCCATTAGATTTCTTTGTAGCCTCGTTTGAATGTTGCGGTTGCGCACATTTGTACGGAATGGGGTGAATTTACATTATTCGAACATAGCTTTTGACTTTGTTACTCAATGAACCTACCAATGACTGCCTCACTGAAGTCAAGGCCTATACTGCCACCTACCGCCTGATCATTTTGACTGCCACAACAAACAAGTTTCAAGGTACACTGCATAGTTTGGTACGATACTTTTTTACATTGCGCAAGGGGGCACAATTAATAGCCATGTCAACCAAGTAATGCCAACTGCATATGTCAAGCTATGTTATATCTATCGCTAGGTTAGCTGCTATAGCTACGTAACGTTAGCGAAAGGACGTTTTGACTCGCCAACGTCGTGTGGTGGTAAACGCTGGCAGAAACTTATCGAAACACATTTGCAAAACACTTTTAAGCCTTTACCTCGAGATAATACAAGTCCAACGACGTAATTTGAGAGTCGAGGAAATCTTCGTATGTGTGAAATTCTGTCACAATATTGTCGAGAGCCACTGCAGCGTTGTCCTCCTCCATAGTTCACCGGTTACCATAGCAACCCGCTGGAGAATCACTACCAGAAGGCGCCGTCGCTCATTCAAATCAAACTTTATTAGTCGCAAGCGCCGAATACAACAATACAACAGGTGTAGGTAGACCTTACTGTGAAATGGTTACTTTCAAGCCCTTATTAATCAACAATGCAGTTTTAAAGAAAATAGCCCGTCTTTGCCAAATATACTTGGTATCTTTACTTACACGAAATTAAACCAGATGAAACGAGGACCGTTATATTTACAATGGACCATGGTAATTATATAGGCCCCAGTTTAAAGGAGGATATTGAGTGAGTTTGGGTTCACATGGTGTGCCAACACGTGTCTTGTGCTGCTGTGCTTAGAATGTTATCGCCGTGTATTTTTTTATTTTTAGGCCTATCAGTCAAATGTATTTTACTTACAATTTTACCAATCAAATGCAATGGGTTATTGCTGACCAATACATTTTGATGTTGTCCATTGATTTTAAAATAGACTAAAAGGGGCCTAAATGTAGCCTGTAAACCATGGAATTGATAAAGCATTGGAACAACCCTGTGAAATTGACCAAAAATGTCAAACCAAATGTACAAATCCAAAATAATTATTGCATAATTATTACACAATTGTTGCCTATATATAGAAGCCAAAACGTGTATCTTCAGCAGTGGCGACCTGTCATTCAGAGCCCCACCTGTTTAGCTAAAAATAAAATATATATATTATTATTATTATGCCCTGTTTTGCATGTCATTTTGGAATCAATACACGTCACATATTAGTTTGAAAAAAAAAATGATTGAGTTAATAAAGCCGAATACAAAGCTTTCTTGGGTAAGCAGAACCAAAATGCCGGTGTTTCAGTCTAGCTCAGTGCTTTCTGTGCTGGTGGGGCAGCCAGCAGAAAATACAGAACGTAGGGGTTGGTAATGTTCTCTAGTTGCGCCGTGATTGGCTCAGCGTTCTGTCACTCATGGGGACACTACGTCGCCACAATATCTACGGGGAGAGCTCGAAAATGCAAGCCCCTTGGGTGCTGCCATAGATTTACATTAGAAGTGCCCATCCCAGCAGGCTCAAGGTCATTGGTCACAGATAAAATGTCAAATCACGTTATATCTACAGTAGCTTTGATTGGACTGATGTCAACGTAATACTTTCTAAATCTTAGCTAGTAAGCTAGACAAGCAGTCAACCTCATGAATGAAGTCTACTATCTACTGGCAAATCCTCCTCAATCCTTGTCGTATGAAGATAAAACGTATCGTGCTCATCGGCCATTGGACATCAACATTACACAACAAGTTGGAAATCGTAAATTCAAGAATGAATGGTTTGGAAGCAATCAGTTGCTAACTGCAAGCGCTGCGATGCAGTCACTAGCCTGCTATCCCAGTCATGAAGGGCGAAGCTAGGCCCCTCTTGATTCTCATTGGCTGAAGTCAAGTTAGGGGTTATACAGTACCAGTCAAAAGTTATGTGTTTCCTATCAGCAGCATACCACCCTTGCAACCCACTGCTGGCTTGCTTCTGAAGCTAAGCAGGGTTTGTCCTAGATGGGAGACCAGATGCTGCTGGAAGTGGTGTTGGAGGGCCAATAGGAGCCACACTTTCCTCTGGTCAAAAAAAAAGATGGTCCCAATCCCCCAGGGCAGTGATTGGGGACATTGCCCTGTGTAGGGTGCTGTCTTTCAGATTGAATGTTAAATGGGTGTCCTGACTCTGGTCACTAAAGATCACATGGCACTTACTGTAAGAGTAGGGGTGTTAACCTCGGTGTCCTGGTTAAATTCCCAATCTGGCCCTCATATCATCCCCAGTTTACAACTGGCTCATTCATCTCCTATCCCCTGTAACTATTTTCCAGGTCATTGCTGTAGTCAATTTACATGGTAAATTAAGGGTTAAATAAAAAATACTAATTCAAGGGTTTTTCTTCATTTTTACTATTTCCTACATTGTAGTATAATAGTGAAGACAAACTATGAACTACCACATATGGAATCATGTATTAACCAAAAAAGTGTTAAACAAATCCAAATATATTTTTGATTTTTCAATGTAGCAACACAGGATAAGTTGAGTTATCAGCCTAAGAAATTGCAACCCAAATAAATGCTACAGAGTTCAAGTAACAGACACATCTAAACATCAATTGTTCAGAGGAGACAGTCAAATTGCTGCAAAGAAACCACCACTAAAATTTGATTTGATTTAAAGGACACCAATAAGAAGAAGAGACTTGCTTTGGCCAAGAAACACAAGCAATGGACATTAGACCGGTGGAAATCTGTCCTTTGGTCTGAAGAGTCCAAATGTGGGATTTTTGGTTCCAATCGTGTTTCTTTGTGAGACACAATAGGTGAACGGATGATCTCCGCATGTGTGGTTCCCACAGTGAAGCATGGAGGAGGAGGTGTAATGGTGCTTTGCTGGTGACACTGTCAGTGATTTTAGAATTCAAGGCACATTTAACCAGCATGGCTACCACAGCATTCTGCAGCAATAAACCATCCCATCTGGTTTGGGCTTAGTGGGACTATCATTTGTTTTCAACAGGACAAAGACCCAACACACCTCCAGGCTGTGTAAGGGCTTTTTGACCAAGGAGAGTGACGGAGTGCTGCATCAGATAACCTGGCCTCAACCCAATTGAAATGGTTTGGGATGAGTTGAACCGCAGAGTGAAGAAAAAGCAGCAACAAGTGCTCAGCATATGTGGGAACTCCTTCATGACTGTTGGAAAAGCATTCGTCATAAATCTGGTTGACAGAATGCCAAGAGTGTGCAAAGCTGTCATCAAGGCAAAGGGTGGCTATTTGAAGAATCTCAAATACATTTAGATTTGTTTAACACTTTTTTGGTTACTCCATGATTCCATGTGTTATTTCATAGTTTTGATGTCTTCACTATTATTCTACAATGTATGTGTGTAAAACTTTGGACTGGTACTATATGTCACTCTCCTATACTATATTCCCACAACAACCCCACCGGTTGTAAATTAACTATTTTTTTCAGCTGATATAACTTGTATCATATGTGGGCTGTGAAACCTATAGCCGAATAGCTTCAGACTGAGTATTTCTCACCATTTATTTACAGAGCAATTTCTGTTTTATGACAGGTTGTGTCCATTTATTTACAGTAGTGTGTTGATTAATTATTGCTATTTTCAGTGAAATTCATACAAAAGTCAAAAGTTGTGTTACCCACGCTTCTTGGAGGGAATACAACACCCTGCTACAATCAAATCCCTGTGGAGTGAAAGAGGTATGTGACTACAGGTGGAGGTAAGGATGACGAAGGTAGAGAATTTGACCGTTAACAGGGAATTTATTTCCTTCACACTTTAATTTGGGGAAAAGGGTCTGGAAGGAACAAAAGCAAAGAGAGTCAAAGTTAAAGAACCACCTCTACTACCCACCCATTACTTACCTATCTTAGCGCGCTAACCAAAATATAGGGGATGGTCCACCCAGGTCTTATCTAGGGTGCATAGACAGAGTATACACTACGGGTATAAGTATGCCCGCAGGCCTCTTGCCTAAGCACTCCCAAGATACCTCTCCTCCTCCTCCTCCCCTCCTCCTCCTCCCCCCATTTTGTGCCATTCCTAACAGAATAAAGCTACATGACTGGTGCTACATGTTGGAGTTCCGTATCGATGACTGATTGTACACAACGCAAGACGAGTACTGTTACACAAAGGTCAGCAAGGCCGGCTACAAAACACTTTACAAATTATACAGACCAACACCAAAACACAATACGTACCAATAAGCTCTCTAACAAAGGAACACTGGCTTTTAAAGCTGCAGAAGGAGTCGGTAATTGAAAACAGCTGTATCTCCTGACGAGAGGACAGGGTCAGAGCTCCAATCAGCAATGGGGGCCGACCAATCAGCTGCTTAGTATCCAGGAAGCCATTTCCTGAAACACATACCAACCCACAACACAGAAACTGGGGAATGTAGCAAGTTGGCTATAACATGAGTACAAAGTGAGTGTGTGTGTGTGTTTTTGTGAGTGTATACAGTGTGTATTATAATTTCCCATCATAAAAATGTATCCCCATTCCCCAATCAAATACCTTTTTTTGTTCTTTTAAATCCAATCTGGCAACGCTCATAGAATTTGACAGCCTTGAATAAGATGCATTAGAAAATAAATGGTGTAATGTACACAAAAAAAGTGGAGCCTTGTATTAAATGCATTATGAACAAATTCTTATTTTCAATGACGGCCTAGAAACAGTGGGTTAACTGCCTTGTTCAAGGGCGGAATGACATTTTTTTTTACCTTGTCAGCTCGGTGATTCGAACTTGCAACCTTTCGGTTACTAGTCCAACGCTCTAACCACTAGGCTACTTGCCGCTCCATATATACTGAGATCATGTGACAGATCATGTGACACTTAATTAAAGTACACCTGTGTGCAATCTATGTGACTTCTGAAGGTAATTGGTTGCACCAGATCTTATTTAGGGGCTTCATATACACCAATTATAATAACAGAAAAGATATAACAATGCATTGTATTTTAACTGAAAAAGGTTCACTAATACAGGCATAAAAAAATATATAGCTTTGTCTAAGTCAGATCCTGACAGTAAATGTAAAGAATGACCTTGTTGTGAGTTTGTATCATGATGACATAGCGAAACAAGAGGAGCAACTTTCTCATTTCTACATTTATTCCCACATAGTATTTAAAGTTACCATAACTTACCTTGTTAAGTAGGGCTATATTCTCCATAGAATATCAACATATTCCCTTAAATTCAAGTTCCCAAAAGCCTTCAGTTTTCGTATTAAAACATTCAACTAACTTAATCTGTCAGTCATGTTTCAGTGGGTAGGTCCCATACGTGGAGGTAAAGAGGTAAGTGACTCTAGGTGGAGGTAAAGAGGGATAGTGGTGTAAATATGGCCAAACATCTCATGCCAGGCTGTGGTCTAAATGTCATTCTACTTAACAATGTATACGTTTATTAAATACAAATTCCCTCTTGGGCCCTGATTGCTTTAGGTGGTGTTTAACAAAGCATTGCAACAAAGGACAACTCTACATTTGGTTCTGTGAACATGGATATCAATATGTTAAGTTATCCTGCATTTTAACCAACAAACTAAAAGGTTCAACAGTTGGGACTCTCTTAGTCTGGAAACCATTTTTGATTTGGGGTCATTAACTTGTATACAATTTTACACATAATACAAAAAGGGATGCTCCAAGATAGGGAAGGACATTCAACAAGCACAGCAGTTACACAAATGACTGATGATTGGCTGAGAGAAATTGATGATAGATTTTTGGGGCTGTTTTAATTACACTTCAGTGCAACTTTTGATATTGTCTATCATAGTCACCTGATGGAAAAACGTATCTGTTATGGCTTTACATCCCCTGCTATATTGTCGACAAAGAGCTACCTGTTTAACAGAACACAGGAAGTTCTTTAATGGAAGCCTCTCCAACCAAATCCAGGTAGAATCAGGAATTCCCCAGGGCAGCTGTCTGGGCCCCTTACTTTTTTCAATCTTTACTAACGACATGCCACTGGTATGTATGCAGATGACCAACCACTATACACGTCAGCTACTAAAATGACTGCAATACAGTTTATTTCAGAATGGGTGGCAAGGAATAAGTTAGTTCTAAATAAAGCAAAAAGCATTGTATTTGGGACAAATCATTCACTAAACCTCAACTAAATCTTGTAATGAATAATGTGGAAATTGAGCAAGTTGTCAGTTAAAACATATTGATACAACAGTTCCCTGGGCACCAAAGACGTGGATGTCGATTATAGCAGCCCCCCCACACTTCTCTGATTCAGAGGGGTTAAATGAGGAAGACACATTTCAGTTGGACAACTGACTAGGTAGCTAGGACATGGAGAAGTCTGTCCATAATAAAGTGCTGCTCTGCATTCTTAACAGCACTATCAACAAGGCAGGTCTTACAGGCCCTAGTTTCTACCTTCTTAATAGCACTATTAACAAGGCAGGTCCTACAGGCCCTAGTTTCTACATTCTTTACAGCACTATCAACAAGGCAGGTCCTACAGGCCCTAGTTTGTCACACCTGGACTACTGTTCAGTCATGTGGTCAGGTGCCACAAAGAGGGACTTAGGGAACTTTCAATTGGCCCATAACAGGACGTCACAGCTGGCCCTTGGATGGATGTACACAGAGAGCCAATATTAATCAAATGCATGTCAATCTCTCCCATCTCAAAGTGGAGGATTAACGTCATCACTACTTGTATTTGTGAGAAATGACATGTTGAATGCACCGAGCTATCTGTTTAAACTACTAGTACACAGCTCAGACACCCATACATACCACACAATACATGCCACCAGAGGTCTCTTCACAGTCCCCAGCAGTAGAATCAGATTTATAAAAACAGATAAAAATATACCTTATGGAACAGCAGGGAATATAAAGCAACACAAACATAGGCACAGACACATGCATACACAAAGACGATAAAATACGCACTATACACACACATTAATTTTGTATTGTGGATATGTGGTCGGAGAGTAGTGGTCTTAGGGCAGACACTTCGTGAAATCTGTTGTGAATGTATGTCAAAAACCTCAAGGATCCTCCCCTTTTTCTCCTAAAATGACATACCCAAATCTAACTCCCTGTAGCTCAGGACCTTAAGCAAGGATATGCACTTTGAAGTTTGTAGAAATTAATGTAGGAGAATAACACATTAGATCTGGTAAAATATAATACAAAGAAAAAACATCTATTTTTAAACATTTCTGGTACCGTCATCTTTGAAATGTCTGAGAAAGGCCATAATGTAATATTCCAGCCCAGGCACAATTTAGATTTGGGAGTGTATGTGCAAAGTTTTAGACTGATCCAATGAACCATTGCATTTCTGTTCAAAATGTTGTATTCCAAATGTGCCTAATTGGTTTATTAATATATTTAAGTTCATAATTGTGCACTCTCCTCAAACAATAGCATGGTATTATTTCACTGTAATAGCTACTGTAAATTGGACAGTGCAGTTAGATTAACAAGAATTGAATCTTTCTGCCAATATCAGATATGTCCATGTCCTGGGAAATGTTCTTGTTACTTACAACCTCATGCTAATCACATTAGCCTACGTTAACTCAACCGTCCCGCGGGGGGGGGGGTCATGTAGAGGTTAATGTTGTTGTTTTTTTGAAATGGTGTAACTGCCTTAATTTGGCTGGACCCCAAGCAGCAGCTAATAGATATAAATACAATAAGAAGTAATTAGATACATAAGGTAACGTTTCAACATTTTGGGAAACATGACATTTGAGCACTCTTGGCACTTAAGTTTCATTTTAAAAAATGATTTGTCATCAATGTATGGTCAGTAGGTGTGGAAAACTATTATTGCCGTGACAGAAAGGAGAACAATCCACTGTTAAATAAAGTCGCAAACAGCCATGCCGGAATTAAGATTCGGCCCCATAGCGCCACCATCATGACGCATTGGATGTGGCCTTAGGATGAGTTACTTCTGTACCACGCCTACAAAATATCAGAACAACATCGAACACATGATGCAGTATGCTTTTGGCCCATTTTCAATGCCGGTGACTACTTTAAAAATGTATTTTCCAGAACTGCTAGACCGACTGGCACCAAATTTGGTATGTAGCATCTATGTACTAGGGATGTGACAAATGAACAATTTTCCTTAAAAGGTTAAACCATTCATAGTAACACAAATGTATAAAATTCCATGTGAATTCACAATACAACTTTGCCCAGGCTTTTACATTGTCTAGTCAGGCTATAACACAGAGAATGTTTTGTGAGAGAAGAAAAACTCTTTGTAGTGAGTGGGTGTCTTTTTAAAGCGTAAACCATATTTGCCAGGCCTCGAGCTCAAGCAATATGTCAACTATGAGCATGAACGGTTTTGCCCGTCCAACAGCGCCACCGTGCGACTGAACAGATCTGAATGTGCATGCATATGTCGAGTCTCAACAGCGAACATTTGCACTGCGTTTTGTTACAATATGAATGCGTCTTGATTTACGTGCAAGACCACACCCATGTGAATGATTATTGGCCATGTTGTTTAAGACACCAGCCTGGAAAATATTGCATTGAGACACATTTGGTCAAGCGGCGCTATATACATATCAAGTGTCGCCTCTAGATCGGCCCAGTGGTTCCGGAAACCCAGTGTTTTTCCACAGAGGCAAATTTGTGAGGAGAAAGGCCCTACAGTATGTAGGATTCTAGGTCAGATGGGGTGATTGCATTTTCAATTGCTTGTTAGAGCCACCATTTGGCCGATTGGGTTTTGCCCGTGGTCCTTCACCATTGTGCAACTTGGCATCCTTCTATGCCTCATCTCACAGGATTTAGCATGTTTTCACTAGATAATAATTAAAGCTGCAAGCAGTGTTTCCAGGGTTCAAGCTGTGGGTCTGACTGTGCAAAACTGGACACGTCACCCTAGGATGACCTAATTTTGTACACCTTACCACACTTGCCAAATATCAGAACTCAACAGATCATGTAATATGCTTGATGTACAGTGAACAAAAATATTTAAAAAAACACCGTAAAATATTGGAAATTGTTGCATGAGTTACAGTTCATTTAAGGAAAACAGTCAATTGAAATGAATTCATTACACACCCTAATCCATGGATTTCACATGACTGGGTCACAGATACCTTTAAAAATAAGTAGGGGCGCTGATCAGAAAATCAGCTGTGTGGGTGGTTGGCCTCTGACAATCCGCCAGGCGAGGAAGCCAGACGTGGAGGTCGATGGGCGAGGAAGCCAGACGTGGAGGTCGATGGGCGAGGAAGCCAGACGTGGAGGTCGATGGGTTACATGTTAAAGTTTCAATAAAAAAATGTAAATCACGTGGTCTGCAGTTGAGGCCGGTTTGATGTAGGGCCAAATCTTAAATGTCATTGGATGTGGCTTATGGTAGAGAAATTAACATTAAATTCTCTGGCCACAGCTCTGGTGGACATTCCTGCAATCAGCATGCCAATTGCACGCTCCTTCAAAACATCTGTGGCGTTGTGTGACAAAACTGCACATTTTAGAGTGTCCATTTATTGTCCCCAATACAAGGTGCACCTGTGTAATGATCATGCGGTTTAATCAGCTTCGTGATATGCCACACCTGTCAGGTGGACAGATTATCTTCGCAAAGGAGAAATGCTCACTAACAGGGATGTAAACAAATTTGCAAGGGCATACGGGACATTTCAGGGCTCATATTTATTTCATCTCATGAAACCAACACTTTACATGTTGCGTTTCATATTTTTGTTCGGTGTAATTACCACTTTGGATGGTGTATCAATACACCCAGTCACTACACAGAGACAGGCGTCCTTCCTAACTCAGTTACCGGAGAGGAAGGACATATGATGCCAGCGGTGACTTTAAAACAGTTTAATGACTGTGGTAGGAGAATGGATCACCAACATTGTAGTTCCTCCTCAATATTAACCTAAATGACAGTGAAAAGGAGGAAGTCTGTACAGAATTAAAATATTCCCAAAACATGCATCCTGTTTGCAATAAGAGGCACTAAAGTAACACTGCAACAAAAAGAAAATGGTGGGAAAGAAATAAAAGTTTATGTCCTGAATACAAAGTGTTACGTTTGGGGTGAATCTAACACCTCACATTACTCTGTACCACTCTTCATATGTTCAAGCATGGTGGGGGCTGAATCATGTTATGGGTATTCTTGTCAACTGCAAGGGAGATAAAATTTAAAAACGATAGAGCTAAGCAGGCAAAATCCTAGAGGAAAACCTGGTTCAGTCTGCTTTCCAACAAACAGACTAATTCACCTTTTAGCAGAACAATAACCTAAAACGTAAGGCCAAATCTACACTGGAGTTGCTTACCAAGACAGTGAATGTTCCTGAGTGGCCGAGTTGCAGTTTTGACATAAATCTGCTTGAAAATCTACGGCAAGACTTGAAAATGTCCGTCAAACAATGATCAACAACCAACTTGAGAGAGCTTGAATAAAAAAATGTTAAAGAACAAATGTGCAAATATTGTACAATCCAGGTGCGCAAAGCTTAGAGACTTACCCAGAAAGACTGATTCTAACATGTATTGACTCAGGGGTAAAAATACTTATGAACATTTATTTTTGTATTTCAATTTCAATAAATTTGCACAAATGTTTAAAAATATGTTTTCACTGACATTAATGGGGTATTGTGTGTAGATGGGCGGGGGAACATCAATTGAATCCATTCTGAATTTAGGCTGTAACATAATATTTAATAAATCAATGGGGTATGAATACTCCGAATGTACCGTACAATGGGGTTTTACATAGTGTTGCTCCTTGAACACTTAATTAGTTAGTAAAACAACAATGAGCTGCCTTGGGATGAATCCTCCTAGGTACTGACACACAACCGTTTCAAACAATCCACACCGTCAACCAGTCCCACTTCCTGCTTCCATGTCAGTTCATCCAATAGAAAAGGCAATCTTCTGTTCCTCATTACCTCAGGTCAACGCGGAGTCTGCGGGTGAGGCGGCCACCTCAGGTCAACGCGGAGTCTGCGGGTGAGGCGGCCACCTCAGGTCAACGCGGAGTCTGCGGGTGAGGCGGCCACCTCAGGTCAACGCGGAGTCTGCGGGTGAGGCGGCCACCTCAGGTCAACGCGGAGTCTAGGTGTGGGGCCTCTAACTTTATCCTTTCATCAACTCTGACCTACAAAGCAGGGGTCTGGCGAAAGGAATGTATCTTTACTGTCCCAGTGGTGAAGGCCACAGTCTGTCCCAGTGGTGAAGGCCACAGTCTGTCCCAGTGGTGAAGGCCTATGGACATGGTGCCATTTCTGATGCAGACTTTATTACATATATAGTGCACTACTTTCTGCTGTACGGACAAAAGTAGTACACTATATAGGGATTAGGATTCCATTTCAGGACACAGCCAATTGAAGGCTTCTGATAGAAGGCTCCTGTGAGTGACAAGACAATCAGTCCAATGAGCTCACAGGGACCAGAGAATTAGTCCAATGAGATGATGTCGGAGATGCTGTTGGACCCTACCCCTCCCCCGGTAATAACCCCAGTTTGGTAAGAAGAGGTGGAGAAGAGGTGGGAACTGGTCTCGTATTGGCTAGAAGAGGACACCAGGCCGGCGCTAGTGGTGGCACCCTGCAGGCTGCTGGTCAGGTTATCCAGGAACATGGGAGCTCTGTAATGCTGCGGGTCACCTTGGATCAGCGAGAACAGATCCAGACCTAGGTGAGAGGAGGGCGGAAGAGATCGTTTCACACTCCTCCTCTGAACGCACAAGCTACATCGCAGACACAGGCCATTACCAGACATTTAGACAAAGCATGTCATTGTTTGATCGGCAGGACAGAGGTCAGAGCTCCAAACAAGGTTTGCCAGAAATACTGGTTGCAGGATTCACTTCAATACTTACCCTGCATGTCCGTAGGGACGGGGCGACTTACCCTGCATGTCCGTAGGGACGGGGCGACTTACCCTGCATGTCCGTAGGGACGGGGCGACTTACCCTGCATGTCCGTAGGGACGGGGCGACTTACCCTGCATGTCCGTAGGGACGGGGCGACTTACCCTGCATGTCCGTAGGGACGGGGCGACTTACCCTGCATGTCCGTAGGGACGGGGCGACTTACCCTGCATGTCCGTAGGGACGGGGCGACTTACCCTGCATGTCCGTAGGGACGGGGCGACTGCATGTCCGTAGGGACGGGGCGACTTACCCTGCATGTCCGTAGGGACGGGGCGTGCATGTCCGTAGGGACGGGGCGACTTACCCTGCATGTCCGTAGGGACGGGGCGACTTACCCTGCATGTCCGTAGGGACGGGGCGACTTACCCTGCATGTCCGTAGGGACGGTGGACAGGGTGGAGTGGTGGAAGGGGACTGTATAGTCGGCTAGTGAGTTCGTCAGGTAGGATGATGTGTCCAGGGCATGTACGTTTGGCAGGCACACTGTCGACGGCTGATAGGACAACACTCTGAGGATTAGAAACAGTCGAGAGATCCGAGTCAGACACAGCTTCATCATGTGGTTGATTTAAGGGGTCAATATGACCTCCAATCAAAGACTAGTTACACTAGTTAACTCACCCCTTGGCGTGCACCTCCTCGGTCTTGGACATGTAGAGGCATCGCTTCTTGAGTGGCAGGTCAGGGTCTTCCTCCTCCTCCTCCTCCTCTGACGAGCTCTCTAGGGTCAGGTCGATCACGTCTGCCTTCTTATTGGTTGAGCTGGGCTCTCTGTGGGGAGGGACCACCGCACACTGACGTGCTGGGGGGACGAGATTATGGTTTAAAATGTATTAAATCAACGGGTTAAACTGTGGTTAAGAAATTCTGCAATTCTATATGTGGGGTGTTAAGTGACTCAACAAGCTCTGGGAGAATTCCACAGGAAGACGCAGTACTCTAACCCCGCCTTCTAACCCCGCCTTCTAACTACAGAAATGTGAATACATTGTGGCAGTTGTTAACCATGTGCAAATCCCAATACTGTGCGTTATATTACCGACATGAATCAAAACAGAGGTGGTGCCGTACTAAGGTTCAAATCTGTGGGACACCCATTGGACATTTCCCAGTACACACGTGCCCATTATATACACTTCATAGAAGTCAGCAGGATGAAGGCACCCTGTGTGTGTGTGTCTACGTCATTAGACATGCACCTGTCTGAGGAGTGGACATGTCTGTTTATTTTTGTGCTACGGCCTAATATTTACTGTTGCTACGGTTACACCTATTGGGAATGTTCTAGAACATATGTGCCCATTACACATTTAGGTCATTAGATACCATTAGACATGCACCTGTCTGGGGAGTGTTATGGTCCTGATGTTTATACGCCCAAAATGTGAAACCAAACTAAAATGAGTACACGGCAGAAAGAGAATGGTGGTTAAATGCCAGAGGGGACAAATCATTAACATCAAGAGGAGTTACTGTGTGTGAGAGAATGAAACCTGTTTAAGAAGTGTCAAGGCTGGATAGGCAGTTACTTCATGAACCAGCTCAGCTTATATTACACCACTTTAGTATATTACATCTATTATATTACTTTAGACTAATATACTAAAGTAATATAATATACTATTTGAACTCTGAGGCGCCGGTATTTTAAATATTTGACTGAATTTTTCCACAACGCTTTCTGCGAAACCCGCCAAAAATGGTGTTCCTAATTTGTCTCTTTGCGATGGGTATTCCTCAACCTATCAGAATAAGATAGTTGTGACATTGTATTGCCAAGGAGGATGGGGAAGTCCCGAGGGCGTTTTTCCTTCGGTCATTGTGTTCAGAGAGACACAAAGAAAAACAGCAGATTACAGAGTAGAGGCATGGGTTGGTGCAAATTCACCTTGCCACCCTAGCTCCATTGCGAGCGCTAGATTGGTAGCTGTAAGTGAATCCCTGACGCCGTTTGCGGAGGCAACGAGCCGGGTGAGTGGCAGGGCAGAATTGACTGTGATTGTGATTTAAAAACCACCAGAACTCAGTGGCTACAGCCCTACAATAGATACAATCATAGCTAAATAACAGTGAATTAAAAATGTGTCCCATCCATCTTTCTGTGCAGCTGGCTAGCAGGCCGTTAATTCACCCTCTCCTCTGTGCAGCTGGCTAGCAGGCCGTTAATTCACCCTCTCCTCTGTGCAGCTGGCTAGCAGGCCGTTAATTCACCCTCTCCTCTGTGCAGCTGGCTAGCAGGCCGTTAATTCACCCTCTCCTCTGTGCAGCTGGCTAGCAGGCCGTTAATTCACCCTCTCCTCTGTGCAGCTGGCTAGCAGGCCGTTAATTCACCCTCTCCTCTGTGCAGCTGGCTAGCAGGCCGTTAATTCACCCTCTCCTCTGTGCAGCTGGCTAGCAGGCCGTTAATTCACCCTCTCCTCTGTGCAGCTGGCTAGCAGGCCGTGGCTAATTCACCCTCTCCTCTGTGCAGCTGGCTAGCAGGCCGTTAATTCACCCTCTCCTCTGTGCAGCTGGCTAGCAGGCCGTTAATTCACCCTGTCCTCTGTGCAGCTGGCTAGCAGGCCGTTAATTCACTGTCTCCAAGGCTAATGATTTGTTGCAGTTTATCCTCCCATCACCAGAGTGACTCAACACCAAACAGCAACAAAGTACCCAAACTCAGGTGTCGACCTAGTTTAGACAAACTGGTATTAGGACTAGTAGGCTTTGTGTTGTAGTTTAGACTTTGTGAGAAAGGGTGTGGTGACCGGTGTGATGTGGTGGTGGTACTCGACAAAATGTATTAATTGATTTGGTGCCATTATTGACAACGGATTAACATTGAAGGTTGCGGACAGGTCAATCACTTGAAAATGAGATCTCAGAAACGGTAAATCCTGTCCTCATGAAATAGTGTTCCTGAAAAGCTTCTCTGAATACAAAGTACACCACCCTACTGCACAGTATGCAGTCACCACCCTACTGCACAGTATGCAGTCACCACCCTACTGCACAGTATGCAGTCACCACGGCGATGTTCCAAACATATTACTCACTATATGACTGCTGCAGAGTTCAAATGAACCCAAACAGAGGCTCCTCCACACTAAGAACCTCCTATCAAATGAACCCAAACAGAGGCTCCTCCGCACTAAGAACCTCCTATCAAATGAACCCAAACATAGAGACTCCGCACTAGGAACAGCACATCTTATCGACACTTGAAGTCAAATATTGATATAATATAGTCCAATAATAATAACTGATGCATACCTATGGATCCCCCCCCATCACTAGTAGATAACCTGTAAATATTTACAGCAGTGACGGGCTCATTGTAAAGGCTGGAACACATGGATACCTCCATCCAATGATTAATTGTTATTCCCGATTCTATTAATATATATATCTTGACTTACGTTCTATTTTTGGGATACAGGTTGAGGACACACTGAGGGCCTCTTTCCTTGGTCTCATGGGGCACCAGGTCCCGTCCTCCTGGAACTTGATCTCATCCACATCGGAACAGTCGTTCAGAATCTCCATGAACAACCTGACAGACAGAGGGACAGAGTTCCATGTTCCAACAACCTGACAGACAGAGGGACAGTGTTCCATGTTCCAACAACCTGACAGACAGAGGGACAGAGTTCCATGTTCCAACAACCTGACAGACAGAGGGACAGAGTTCCATGTTCCAACAACCTGACAGACAGAGGGACAGAGTTCCATGTTCCAACAACCTGACAGACAGAGGGACAGAGTTCCATGTTCCAACAACCTGACAGACAGAGGGACAGAGTTCCATGTTCCAACAACCTGACAGACAGAGGGACAGTGTTCCATGTTCCAACAACCTGACAGACAGAGGGACAGAGTTCCATGTTCCAACAACCTGACAGACAGAGGGACAGAGTTCCATGTTCCAACAACCTGACAGACAGAGGGACAGAGTTCCATGTTCCAACAACCTTCCGTTTGACATTCCATAGAACACTACAGTTCTACACCTTTCAGAGCTGTTTTTGAACCTCTAAAACACGTTAAAAGATCATTGCCGCTGCGATAACCGGCCTGTAAAATCTATTTATATTTTTTATTATTGAAATAGAATGTATCTAATGAGAAGTCTAACAGTAGTTTTCCACTCACCAACCTGTTGATGAGGAGGCTCAGGTAGCAGCCTTTTTCTCAGACAGGACAGACCCAGGTATTATTATAGAGAGGGGTACCAACCTGTCGATGAGGCTCTCGTAGGGGGCCTTCTTGTCTCAGACAGGACAGACCCAGGTATTGTTATAGAGAGGGGTACCAACCCGTCGATGAGGCTCTCGTAGGGGGCCTTCTTGTCTCAGACAGGACAGACCCAGGTATTGTTATAGAGAGGGGTACCAACCCGTCGATGAGGCTCTCGTAGGGGGCCTTCTTATCACAGACAGGACAGACCCAGGTATTATTATAGAGAGGGGTACCAACCTGTCGATGAGGCTCTCGTAGGGGGCCTTCTTGTCTCGACAGGACAGACCCAGGTATTATTATAGAGAGGGGTACCAACCCGTCGATGATGAGGCTCTCGTAGGGGGCCTTCTTATCACAGACAGGACAGACCCAAGTGGGCTTCTTCTCATTCATCTGCAGGTAGAGGGCTGCGTCGAAACACTGCAGGTGGGAACAGGTGAGAGCTCGACACGGCACAGTCAGACGCATCTTACCCAGCTGGAGAGATATGGGAGAGGGAGACGAGAGACGAGGGAGAGGAGAGATGAGGGAGGGAGGAGGGGATAGTGTAAGAAGTAGAAGGAGAGTTAATAAATCAGTAAATCTTTCTGCAATGAAATGATATCAAACTGGCTATCAGATGCACTTGTTTCCAGCAAGTTTTACTTACAGGGCACATGAGAGACACTCTCAGACTGGTTGTAGCAATCTCACTGTCAGGGTCTGCTGTCAGCTTCTCTTTTACTGCAAGAGGAAGATATCAGGGGCATTTGCAGATTAAACACAGTAACGTGTGGAAGCAAGCATGTATGAGCACGTGTGTGCGCGCTTACTCAGCGCTCTGGAGTGGTCTGGATTTCTGATGCCCTTCATCCTGAGCCTCTGCAGCAGTAGAGGTGAGGTGAGCTGTCTCACCAGGTACACCAACACAGAGTACGTCTGAAACAAGTCAGAAATTGAATTATACGTCTCTGCTTGAACAACATCAGGCTGATGACGGCTATAATGCAGAAAGTTGCCACTACTATAAATAAAATAATGAAGAGTACGTTGATCCTCAACGTTAGTTGCTTACCTTTCCGATTTCAGGTGCCCACGTTATAGAGATCTGATTGGGTACTGCAGAGGACAATCTGACCAATGAGGTGATGTTTAGAGGTCTTCCTGGTCTCTTCTGTTCCACTCCATTTTTAGGGGGAGGGGCATAACCCTAAAAACAAAACATGACAGTATCAGCATTACCAACTTCTCCATCAAGTTCATTCCTTTAAAAAAGTTGAGCTTATGCTGCGACCGTTAGTGGTAGATGGTGGCATTCTGTCATTGCACCACACTATCACAAGAGGGAGTTAGAACGCTGATCTATCAGTCGTCTAAACTGTGGAAATTAATGGAGGTGTGAATGCTTTAGTCTGAATCTCCCCTCTCTGGCACTAGAGTTCTGAATCAGGAAAATAATGTATTCGCTGGCGGCGGTGTTGAGGGAACTTGGGTAAATACAAAACGGCTCAATTACACTTGATATGTGGACGGACATTTTTTTTTTTTTTTTTTAAATAGGAAGTGGGCTTTTGGTTTCTCTCCCTCTAAAAACAGAAATAAAATCACTGTAAATAACAAACGGTCTTTATTTACCACAGAGTGGAATAGTGAGTGTATATAAAGGGGAGTTTCTGAAACACGGAGTCCTTTGGCGACGTTAGACTACTGACAGATGTGGTCAGTCAGAGTTGAGTTCTATTGTAAAGTTTAGCCTAATGGTAAAAAAAAAGGTCAAACTTGCAATGTATTCGATACTTAAGCACTCCAAAGATGTACATTTCTAACTCAATATCACAGACCAGATTTGCCCCAACCAAAAAAATGCATCAACCAGTAGAAATATATGAATTATTAACCCTGCATTATAAATTGTATAAAAACCCCTTCGATATTAATAGAGTACATTAAAATTTTATTAAATCTACAAAGGCATTTATTGATCTGCCAGTATTTTCATTTAGAGATTCCGGTAAACTCTGATGTTTTCTACCAACATTAATTATTGGATTATTCACCATGGCAACCTCAAGTTAGTATTAAAAATTAAACTTATTTCTCCGTGGCTTTTGTGGAGATCAGACCATTTATTTGCAGGGATTTGTGCATTTTTTACCAAATGGAAGTCAGAACAAATACTTCTCACTTGAATAATATCCCTGTTATATTTAAATACACATTTATTGTATGTAGAGGGTTAACTTTCTTCACTAGTTATTTTTTTGGAAGCATTTTGAAAACATGTTTTCAAACACTTTTTCATTAAGTGTAGCAGGCTGTGAACAATTGCAGACAATGTTTCCACTCTGAGAATGGTAAATGAATAATTAATATAGTCATTCAATACATTGGAATACAAAAGAAGCCATCCACCCTTTATGGACTACCAGCAGGACAATAGACTCTTTATGGTCTACCAGCAGGACAATAGACTCCTTATGGTCTACAAGCAGGACAATAGACTCTTTATGGTCTACCAGCAGGACAATAGACTCTTTATGGTCTACCAGCAGGACAATAGACTCTTTATGGTCTACCAGCAGGACAATAGACTCCTTATGGTCTACAAGCAGGACAATAGACTCTTTATGGTCTACCAGCAGGACAATAGACTCTTTATGGTCTACCAGCAGGACAATAGACTCTTTATGGACTACCAGCAGGACATTATACCCTTGATGGGCTATCAACAGGACAATAGACTATTGATTAATTTAGGGACTTTAAAATGTATTAAATGGATGTTTGAGAGGCATGTCACGTCACCCATCTCTTTGCATAGCCCACCACATGCACCGTTTTCTAACCTCATCTGGATGGACCCATATGAATTACTGTGGGAATAAACATAAATAAATGACAGAAATATTGGAATAAAGTAAGCTAATGAAGGCAACAAATTGTTGCTTACTGAAACACCCAAAGTCATCCAATTGTTATAATAGGATTTACAGCAATAGCCAACCCGCGTGTGGTCAACTATTTCAGCACCGTTTCGCGCTGTTCTGAGACAAGCATGGTGACCGGTCTTGATAAATCAATGAGATTTTTATTTTTCACGGATCTCCGTTTGGGTATTGGTTAGACTAGAATTAGGGTGTGGAAATGTTAGGATCATTTTGCTCTTCACTCAGTCACTTAGTAACCTAGTCCTACTCCTGACCAGCCACGTTGTACAGCGCCATATTGACCTAATAGAAACCCTGAGGCCTACATAGGCTACTGTAAAATGCATTTTTGTTGGTCTTGGAATAGAAACGCCATAATATTAATAATTTAATTAAGCAACATTTCTAACATTATAAACACAACGAATACATTCATTTAAAAATTTATTATCAATCCCACAGTCTGTTCTAACAAAAAGACGATTTAAAGTCTCACAGCAAATATTAAAAACAGTCAAATGCATTCGCGAATTCTACCGCTTTAGCCGACATGTTACGGTTTATTAATTGTTTAATTAAAAGGTTCCCGTTGTGATTTTTTATATATAACTAAAATGCTTGACTGTATTTAAAGATATGGATGACTTGTATGCTTTATGTAGCCTTATAAAGTAGGCCTTTATGCCAATAAGTAAGTTACGCTATAACAGCTACAGTGAACAGGACTCTTAAACCTACGGCACCATGCCATGTCAATAACGTCAGTTCTCAAAGATTCCCTCTGGTGCTGGCTACAACAGCTGACAGTTAAATAAGGTGGAATTCTACGGCACCATGCAAGCTGTATGATGCAACTTTTTTTTAAAGAAACACTGTTAAAAAAAAATGTTTTAAGTTACCTTATGTTATTCATATAACCGCATAGAAATAAAATAATGTTTATGAATTATAATCAGGGCCCATATTCACAAATAGTCTCACAATAGACGGTGCTGATCTAGGATCAGTTTTTCTGTTTAGATTATAATGAACAAGATAACATGGAAAGTAGGGACCTGTCCCTAGATCAGCTGAGAAACCAGTACATACCGGAAGGGGGAACAGCTTCCCATTGACTTTAATGCAGAGACTGTTTGGGTAGTTGTCTTCTTGGGGACAACTGGTTTCTGAAAGACAGAACCTAAAAAGGGAGCAGAAAGACAAACACACCCAGAAAGCAGTTTCTTAGTAAATCTGTTTCTGGGGCTCGAGGAGTCTACATGCGCACTGGAACCACATTCATTACGTTCTCACCTCAGTTGTATCTGAACCATATAGTCTCTTCTGCCACCTGGTAAAAAGTCCCTTTAAGAAAGAACAACCAATACAATTAGAAACAGAACTACTATGGAATGCTGCAGGAAGACTCAGTAGGGTAGGAGTTTAGCAGGGTAGGAATAGAGTAGGAGTATAGCAAGGTAAGAGGTTAGCGTGGTAGGAGTAGGGCAGGGTACAATAGAATAGGAGTTTAGCAAGGTAGGAGCATAGCAGGGTAGAGGTAGAGCAGGGTACGCTAGAGTAGGAATATAGCAGGGTAGCAGTAGAGTAGGAGTATAGCAGGGTAGGAATAGAGTAGGAGTATAGCAAGGTAAGAGCTTAGCGTGGGAGAAGTAGAGCAGGGTACGCTAGAGTAGGAGTATAGCAGGGTAGCAGTAGAGCAGGGTAGGGGTTTTATAGTGAAATCGAGGAGGCCATACCTGGAGATGCACACCTCCCTGACTTGTTGAGGCGTCAAGGCGAAGATGAAGTACTTATCTTGGTTGTATCTCTGAACACCACTGGCTCCTAATAAAGACGTCAGATTGTGACAAGATGAAAAAATAATAATAACATTGACACTTCATTGCAGTCTTCGGTCAGTAATGGCCAGTATCCAGATTACCAGAAATCTATTAATGATATTGACAACAACAATCACTCGACCTATGACTACAGGATGGTTTCACACTCAAAAAAATGGAATAGACAACAAGGGACAGATTGTGACCAACATGAACAAACGACACCCAATCAGACTCTAGCAGTAAATCATTCACGTCACCAGAAACATAAAGCCCAGTAATATGGCAGAAGTCCACCTAGATTGATTTACCAGAGACACACTGACCCAAGCTGGAGGGTTTGACGAGGATATCCAACACGTCGTAGAACGGGAGAGACTTCATCTGGATGTCTGGGTGGACCGGAGGGATGAGAGGGGCGGGCTGCTGGAGGTTCATCCTAAACTCCTTATTGGTCTCCTCGTCAAGCACCAACGAATCACCAGACAAGACCAGGTCAGAGTCCAGGGTCACTGAGGTCAGAACTCACCAAGATAACACCTCCTTCCTCTGCCTAGAAGAACGTTGACTTGATGGACACTAAGTCAGGGAGACTACTGTCTACCGCCTTGGGATGGCACAGTTGATTCAATTCCTTGATAGTGGGCTGGACTGCAGAAGGCGTTCTTTAGGGGGTGATTGCGACCGCTCGTGTTTTTTAACACTTGTAGCTACGACACTCCGAAACTGGATACCATGCTCTGGAAGACATGAGGATACACATGTCAATATAAGGCAGCAATGTTCATCTGTTTAAACAGTGTAAGGAATGACGAGGCGAGTCGTCTGTTTAAACAGTAAAGAATGACGAGGCTAGTCGTCTGTTTAAACAGTAAAGAATGACGAGGCTAGTCGTCTGTTTAAACAGTGTAAGGAATGACGAGGCTAGTCGTCTGTTTAAACAGTAAAGAATGACGAGGCTAGTCGTCTGTTTAAACAGTAAAGAATGACGAGGCTAGTCGTCTGTTTAAACAGTAAAGAATGACGAGGCGAGTCGTCTGTTTAAACAGTAAAGAATGACGAGGCGAGTCGTCTGTTTAAACAGTAAAGAATGACGAGGCTAGTCTGTTTAAACAGTAAAGAATGACGAGGCTAGTCGTCTGTTTAAACAGTAAAGAACGACGAGGCTAGTCGTCTGTTTAAACAGTAATGAATGACGAGGCTAGTCGTCTGTTTAAACAGTAATGAATGACGAGGCTAGTCGTCTGTTTAAACAGTAAAGAATGACGAGGCTAGTCGTCTGTTTAAACAGTAATGAATGACGAGGCTAGTCGTCTGTTTAAACAGTTTAAACAGTGTCTGTTTAAACAGTAAAGAATGACGAGGCTAGTCGTCTGTTTAAACAGTGTAAGGAATGACGAGGCTAGTCGTCTGTTTAAACAGTAAGGAATGACGAGGCTAGTCGTCTGTTTAAACAGTGTATATGGGCCATGCTTGAGCACTGTTATGAGTGTACTTCCTTTTTTTTCTTACAATCCTTATTATATGTGACCGCCAATTATCTGAAATTAGTTGAGAATAAGGCCAGAGCCATTAGACCAGATCAAACTCCAACCCTGTTCCTGGAGAGGTACCCTCCTGTAGGTTTTAACTCCAACCCTGTTCCTGGAGAGGTACTCTCCTGTAGTTTCACACTCCAACCCTAATCTAGCGCACCTTATTCTAATAATTAGCTGGTTGATAAACTGAATCAAGTTAGTCACAACTGGGGTTGGAGCAAAAACCCACAGCAGGGTATCTCTCCAGGAACAGGGTTGGAGCAAAAACCTACAGCAGGGTCTCTCTCCAGGAACAGGGTTGGAGCAAAAACCTACAGCAGGGTAGCTCTCCAGGAACAGGGTTGGAACCCTGTCCTAACAACTGATCAACTCAGCTAGCAAACCTAGCGAGACAAATAACGCATCTGGGGTGTATTCATTACTCCTATTGTTGCAAAACATTTTGCAACAGAAACCGTTTACGGTAAACGCGGTCGAGTTCCATTTTGTTCTTAAAACAGAAGTTGTAGTTCAGTCGTGTCTCCTTTTACCCCTTTGACGCGTACCATCACATGTTTGTGATCATGGTTTATTTGTGATCAAATATGTGATTGGTACAGTAGCAACAAACAGAAAAAACACAAGTAAGCTACCTAACAGCTAGACTTATTTACAATGTACCACATCTCTAGTGAGCACAAGGGACTAATGTAATGTTTAAAAAATAAATGTGTGTCAGCTAAACTAACAGCAGCAACATTCTTTATGGTGGCAGCCATGTTTGTTTTAATTTAACAAGCGAAAACTCCCTAATCTATTCACTATAATGCCGAATTCAAAACAACCTCCGACTTCTGAGATTTCAAAATAACTGGGAAAATGTATTTGAAAGGTCGTCCAAATTGGTATTCAAACGTTCTAGAGGTCCGACCTGAAGAGCACCGATGCCATGATTTTACCTTTAAGAATACATGGGGGGCAAACACAGAAGTTAATAAACTTAAGAATAAAACCCCTGGAAATGTATACCTGGGCTCCATGTCTGAAATAAAACAGAATCAATGTCAAATAACTTTTGTTATTCCTTGATTTGTAACGCAATCTCGCAGTTCAGTTTTATCATTTGGCCAAATGGTTGATGGCTAGGGAAAACATGATTTGACTATTTCAACAACCTTTAGCCTAATGTGTAGAATAATGTAGACTAAAGAGCACAATTTGGGTTGTTACATTACATCGACTTTTTACAGGAATATACTGTATAGTTAGTAATAGTTGAAGTTTCTATTTGTGATCACGTTTTGGAAGGAGAACAGTAACTGGTCCACCCACGTAACATCCCGTAGATGGCGCCAACGCATAATCCTAGATCATGCTGTCTAGCTCCATTGTTTAAAATAACATTATCTACAACCTCGCTTCACTCATACCACGGTCTCTGCATACAATATAGCTGATTACACGCACCGTTCAATCTGATCAAACGACCTCACTTTGTTGCTTACAGGACTTCACCCTCAGTATCCTCGACCAGGCTAAAATCTATCCAAACCATAATACTAACCGCGTTGGATGACACATCTTCCTCACTAGGTGACGACGCAGTGGTGATAAATGAATTTAAAAAATGTTGAACTAGTATTTAGGATGTCAGCTTTAGCCGGAATATGTAATACATGCTCATACTCCGCTCACTTTTTTTAATGCCACTATTGTATCAAATCCACCGGATTTAAGGCCTCAGGTTTACCGCTCTCACACAAACCCCTCAGACAGGCTAACACCAAAGCCTCTTTCAGATAATAATAACACAAGAATACTATAGATAATCACTGCTACAGGAAGAAAGTTTAATAAAACCTCATATGAAGCAGACTACGGTATTGATACGTTGAGGGGTGTAGAGAATAGAGGCAAATTCAGGAACAGCAGCATTGAATCCCGGTACCGCGTGAAGAAACGAATCGCCCTGTCAGGACCGTAAATAACATTTCGAATTTACGCGGGACGAGTTTAATAAAATAAAAATACTGGATGAGGTCGGGATTTCACTCCACTTTGGGAGCATGGAAGAAGAGATCATTTATAGACATAGGCAAGTTTGTGCCACATACTTTGCAGACAATTCAGATTGGCATGGCAACGCATGGAAACCATACAATTACAAATATTCTACAAACTTCCATTTATGAACCTAACAGCTTTTTAGGTAACGTTAAAGCGATGAGTAAACGGCTTTTATTTTATTTGTATTTGTTTGCGAAACGTTTCGCAACAGAATCGGTGTAATACATACACCTCTGACTCGATTGGTGGCTAGTTAAACGTTGGCTAGCTCGCTAACGAGCTGCTATACAAGTTAGCTTTCATGTAGCTAACTAAAGTACCTTATATTGATTATTCTATTACAGTAATGTTTACAAAATTTAAATAATGGCGGCCTGAACTTGTCTACAAGCTAAAAAATCCCCTGGAAGTACCCGGCCTTATTTTATACCCGTGTGTAGTTAGCCAACAGCTGTCCGTACCTAGCTATGCTAATACTATGCTATGCTAATACTATGCTAATGCTATGCTAGTCCACACATTGAACGTTAATATAGGTAACAGATAACATGCTGCCTGTTATATGCAGTAAAACCATGTTTAACTATATTAGCTAGTTAATAAAACAATTGAGTGACTTTGGCTTTACTAACCCGATGGCTAATTGTTAGGAAGCGGCATGTTACCTAGGTAAAACAGACATGCCTCATTCCAGTTTATACATGTTTCCCTCCACACCTGCTACATAAAGGAAAGTCCAGCGCCTGTAAACCTTAAACGGACACAAAACATTTATTTAAAAAAACAAAATAGCGAAATAAACCCTTGTGCAGCAGCCTATCATTATATATATATTTTTTTGCCTACCCGTAGCGCCTTAAATTCCGCCACTTTCTCGTCGGTCGGACCGGAAACCTCCACGTCATGTGACCGGGGGGTTTCTTCTTCTACTACTATGGGGTTTAACGGCGGCTGGCAGCCAATGTTAATGGTTGCATTACCTCCACCAGCTGGAACCTGGGGGGATTAAATAAGAAAACTAAAGGTATCCCCTCAGCCCTCAAATTAAGTGGACACTCCTGATGACGTCTGACGAGTGTACACTTGCAAGGCAAGGGGGGAGAGGAAGGAATAGTTTTTTAAAAATGGATCCCCCTTGCCCGGAAATTCGTCACTAGTTCATTCCGCAATGATTGTGTTTTCAGGTAGCTTGTGGACGCTTTATATGCGTTGCAGTCAAGTATGATTTCATGTCTACTTATATTAAATATATAATATACACCTACTGTATGATAGCTAGTAAATGTATTACCTAACTAACGTTAGCCTGCCTACTGTATGAGATCTAGTAAATGTATTAACTAACGTTAGCCTGCCCAGCTGGAACTTCTGAATTAGGAAAATGTTTTATTTCTACAATTTCCAAAAGATAACCAAACAAAAACATCATTATTTTTACGAGACGTGTTTGTGCATTAATAGAACAATTTTTTCTTATTTACATTCGTTTTTACTAACACTTGTATGTTGACTCCATATTGATGTTGAGGTTTTACATTTTGGCTGACTTATCTTAGTGGATGTACAATCATCGCAAATTGAATTATGGGGCGTTTCAGGTTCTGAAGTGAACATAATTGTACACTCTCAAACTCCATTAAAAACGAGGGCTGAGGGGCTTACGTTGCAAACTTGCCTTACTTGTGGCTAATCATTTGGACCTATGACAAATATGGCCACGAGGATTCCCCCAAGGGCTGAGGGCATAGGGCTGTCTACTTTAAATTTGAAACGCAAACTTTCAGGTAAAATAACAACCCAATGTTTATAGTCCGGCACAGTGGACAGGTCATAATACCCATAAAACCTAGTGGTGAAACCCAGCAATATTCCAATCGTTTTTTTCACGATTCATTTTTGAGTCTGGGATTTTAGAACTACTTCATGTAAGGTCTGTGTTTGGTGTCATCTCACCCTGGTGTGATGTTTTGATAACCTGGTCTGTGTTTGGTGTCATCTCACCCTGGTGTGATGTTTTGATAACCTGGTCTGTGTTTGGTGTCGTCTCACCCTGGTGTGATGTTTTGATAACCTGGTCTGTGTTTGGTGTCGTCTCACCCTGGTGTGATGTTTTGATAACCTGGTCTGTGTTTGGTGTCATCTCACCCTGGTGTGATGTTTTGATAACCTGGTCTGTGTTTGGTGTCATCTCACCCTGGTGTGATGTTTTGATAACCTGGTCTGTGTTTGGTGTCATCTCACCCTGGTGTGATGTTTTGATAACCTGGTCTGTGTTTGGTGTCATCTCACCCTGGTGTGATGTTTTGATAACCTGGTCTGTGTTTGGTGTCGTCTCACCCTGGTGTGATGTTTTGATAACCTGGTCTGTGTTTGGTGTCATCTCACCCTGGTGTGATGTTTTGATAACCTGGTCTGTGTTTGGTGTCGTCTCACCCTGGTGTGATGTTTTGATAACCTGGTCTGTGTTTGGTGTCGTCTCACCCTGGTGTGATGTTTTGATAACCTGGTCTGTGTTTGGTGTCGTCTCACCCTGGTGTGATGTTTAGATAACTGTGTAATTCTCTCTCGGACAAGCTGAGTTTTATCAATATATTTACCTCAATTTGCTCTCAACAATTTGAAATGCTGATTTACAACAGAGAAGACCTCAGCAAGACTACAAATTCCTGCAGGAAGCTCCTGCACGTCATCTCTAGCCGACACTGTTAGCTACCAGCGGGATCAGAGACCTGTGTCCAATCAATGAACTTCTTATGTCCCGCCGTGTCTAGTCTTGACCGTTCGTTCATGCAGCTTTACTATTCTGATCAGAGTTCTGATCATGGATTTCCGAACACATCATGCAACTACATGTAAATGTGTCCACAGTGTCTGGATTTACTTTCCCCGAGTTATTTTCAAATGCCAGTATGCATTCTACAAACAGTGGAATGGGCATAATATGATAACAACACAACAACAACTGATGGCAGTAGCTAACTACTGTAGCTAACTAGCCAGCTAACCTCTGTAGCTAGCAAGCAACGCTAAAGGGTTTGCAAACTGGTTAGCATAACTCAAACCAAAAAATAAATAATGTTTTCTACATATTAGCTAGCTGGCTGGAATTTATGAGTACAGCGAACACACTCCTCACATTAGGAACGTATTTTCTCTGATGTTAATGAAAAGGTGCCTCTCGGTCTCAAAACACATGTGGGAAGATTTTTTCTGTGGGACACGTTTTCTGAAGACATGTAGGAGGAGTGCTGGTGACATTGCCCACTGTATGCGCATTTCGGTAGACTGATTTGAGTCCAGACAGAGGTGAAATCTGCACGCAATGCATCCTTCACCACCACCTGAAGTGGCCAGCCAGATCTGAAAACAATCAGACCATCTAGACCCGTCTTTTCAATGCGGTCTTCATTTTCTGATAGCAGAACTCGCACGTAAGTGTCAAGTTTAGATACAACCAGTCTTAGCTAGCCACTGGCTACACTCTAGTTTGCTAGTTAGCAGAACAGTAGATAAAACAATTGCTTTTGTTATACTTAGCCTAGATAATTGTTTGTACAGTTAATCGAGTTTGATGTCTATTTCCAGTGGCAACCCAACATTCAGAGCCCCACCTGTTTTGTGCCCCACCTGTTTTGAGCCCCACCTGTTTTGAGCCCCACCTGTTTTGTGCCCCACCTGTTTTGTGCCCCACCTGTTTTGAGCCCCACCTGTTTTTGTTAGTTTGTGTCACATATCAGTTTGCAAACAATGTAAAAACAAATTTATTGAGTGAATAAAGTCACAAACAAACATGGTCTCTTTCTTGCTTTCGTGAGTAAGGCAGCTCAAACATGCAAGTGTATTCACCGTGATAAGCTCAGTGTTCTGTCACTCATGGGAACACTACATCACCACAAAATCTACAGGGAGAATTCCAGGTGAAGTTGGTTGAGAGAATGCCAAGCTGCAAAGCTGTTATCAAGGCAAAGGGTGGCTATTTGAAGAATCTCAAATATAAAATATATTTAGATTAGTTTAACACTTTCTTTGGTTACTACATGATTCCATATGTGTTATTTCATAGTTGTGATGTCTTCACTATTATTCTACAATGTTGAAAATTAAAATAACCCTTACACAAATCCACAAAGAGTCAGTAGAAACCACATTTGTTTAAGCAAGTCAGCCATATCAGTTATGTTGTTTTAAAAGGCAGTAAATGACACCGAACAAACTGTTTTGCTTGCCAGACAAGGCTCCGCTGATAGCCAGGTGTAGCAGTGGTAAGGATTCACTGCTTGGTGCTGAAAAGAAAGCTCTGCTGATAGCCAGGTGTAGCAGTGGTAAGGATTCACTGCATGGTGCTGAACAGAAGGCTCTGCTGATAGCCAGGTGTAGCGGTGGTAAGGATTCACTGCATGGTGCTGAACAGAAGGCTCTGCTGTTGGGACAGCTTTATGTTGGCCCTAACAGTGTGGGCATCGTTGTAGTGCAGTAAATGTGTTGTTTAGTGTTGTGTTGTATAGTGGTTTTGCTATCATGCATAATGTTGTTTTCTTACTTTGCCCCACCAAGATTTACTTGCTAAAATCGCCACTGTTTATTTCAGACCTTACGGCATTTTTCAAGAATGAGCATAAGAGCATTAAAAGGGAAGAAGACCACTAGACGTCTGGCCATGTGGAGAATACCACTAGACGTCTGGCCATGTGGAGAATACCACTAGAAGCCTGGCCATGTGGAGAATACCACTAGAAGTCTGGCATTGTGGAGAATACCACTAGAAGTCTGACCATGTGGAGAATACCACTAGAAGTCTGGCCATGTGGAGAATACCACTAGAAGTCTGGCCATGTGGAGAATACCACTAGAAGTATGGCCATGTGGAGAATACCACCAGAAGTCTGGCCATGTGGAGAATAGCACTAGAAGCCTGGCCATGTGGATAATACCACTAGAAGTCTGGCCATGTGGAGAATAGCACTATAAGTCTGGCCATGTGGGGAAAACCACTATAAGTCTGGCCATGTGGAGAATACCACTAGAAGTCTGGCCATGTGGAGAATAGCACTAGAAGCCTGGCCATGTGGATAATACCACTAGAAGTCTGTCCATGTGGAGAATACCACTAGAAGTCTGGCCATGTGGAGAATACCACTAGAAGTCTGGCCATGTGGAGAATACCACTAGAAGTCTGGCCATGTGGAGAATAGCACTAGAAGCCTGGCCATGTGGATAATACCACTAGAAGTCTGTCCATGTGGAGAATACCACTAGAAGTCTGGCCATGTGGAGAATACCACTAGAAGTCTGGCCATGTGGAGAATACCACTAGAAGTCTGACCATGTGGAGAATACCACTAGAAGTCTGTCCATGTGGAGAATACCACTAGAAATCTGACCATGTGGAGAATACCACTAGAAGTCTGTCCATGTGGAGAATACCACTAGACGTCTGGCCATGTGGAGAAGGGAACTTGCCGGATTGGTCAGGGCCAGCATGAGGGATAAAGTTTATCCTGTGTCGGTGAGTTTAGCTATTACGTTTGATTTTGAGCATCTTAGCAATACATGGCTTTGTTGAATACTCATTTGTGATTGGCTTGCATTCTAGAGCATGCATTATTTCCCAATAACGAATGGTATATCAGCACGGTAGGATTCAATGGCTTTAGTTCATTCTTACATGTTCTGTTTGATTTGCTTTTGAAAGCAAATGTTGAATTGAAAACATTATTGGCATTGTTGTATTCGATTTCCATAATAGCAAGTTGGGACTGATGGTTCGGTTAGCTAAACTAGTGAGTCTGTTTATTACCAAGGCTACTGTAGCTTTCTAGGAAACTTGCTAGCTACTTCAGTGTATGTTCAACACATTTCTACCTGCAAATTAACACATTTCTAGTGGCAAATATGTTAAATTATAGCCTTGGTATGAAAAGGAAATCAACTCAGGGCTCTATGTGTTAGCCCACATTCCCCAGAGGGCCGAGTGTCTGCAGCCTTTCACTCTTACCTTGTACTTGATGAATTCAGGTCACTAATTAGTAAATAACTCACCTCACCTGGTTGTCGAGGCCTTAATTGAAAGGAAAAAAGGAAAAGCCAGCTGTCACTGGGCCGGATTAGCCCCTCGTTGATTATCCCTTACATAGCCCATGCTCTATAGTGGCTAATGAGAGAGAGTGTGTGTGGTGTGTGAGCTCCTACATGTGACTTGGTGAAGATTTACCATGGACAATAAACCAACACCCTTGGGGCTCTTCTGGGCATAGGCATGGTCCTCAGATATATTTGACACGGTCTATAAAAATCAGGTCACCATTTAACGTACTCTAGTCTAAAGTACATTTGGTACAATTATTTTTTATTATTTTTATTAATATTTTCCAAATTCATGACGATGTTTACTTGGGTGACTTCCTCATGTCTCCTTTTCCGTGAAATGCGTAATTCATAGCCTTTCCTTGGTCTGTCCAGTTCCCCCTTACCATAGCCTTTCCTTGGTCTGTCCAGTTCCCCCTTACCATAGCCTTTCCTTGGTCTGTCCAGTTCCCCCTCCCCCACCATAGCCTTTCCTTGGTCTGTCCAGTTCCCCTCCCCCACCATAGCCTTTCCTTGGTCTGTCCAGTTCCCCCCACCCTCACCATAGCCTTTACTTGGTCTGTCCAGTTCCCCCCCCCCATAGCCTTTCCTTGGTCTGTCCAGTTCCCTCACCATAGCCTTTACTTGGTCTGTCCAGTTCCCCCTCCTCACCATAGCCTTTCCTTGGTCTGTCCAGTTCCCCCCTCACCATAGCCTTTCCTTGGTCTGTCCAGTTCCCCCTCACCATAGCCTTTACTTGGTCTGTCCAGAGTTCCCCCCCCACCATAGCCTTTCCTTGGTCTGTCCAGAGTTCCCCCCCTCACCATAGCCTTTCCTTGGTCTGTCCAGTTCCCCCCCCACCACCATAGCCTTTCCTTGGTCTGTCCAGTTCCCCCTCACCATAGCCTTTCCTTGGTCTGTCCAGTTCCCCCCTCACCATAGCCTTTCCTTGGTCTGTCCAGTTCCCCCCACCACCATAGCCTTTCCTTGGTCTGTCCAGTTCCCCCCTCACCATAGCCTTTCCTTGGTCTGTCCAGTTCCCCCTCACCATAGCCTTTCCTTGGTCTGTCCAGTTCCCCCTCACCATGACCTTTCCTTGGTCTGTCCAGTTCCCCCCACCATAGCCTTTCCTTGGTCTGTCCAGTTCCCCCTCACCATAGCCTTTCCTTGGTCTGTCCAGTTCCCCCCCCTCACCATAGCCTTTCCTTGGTCTGTCCAGTTCCCCCCCCTCACCATAGCCTTTCCTTGGTCTGTCCAGTTCCCCCCTCACCATAGCCTTTCCTTGGTCTGTCCAGTTCCCCCCCCACCATAGCCTTTCCTTGGTCTGTCCAGTTCCCCCTCACCATAGCCTTTCCTTGGTCTGTCCAGTTCCCCCCCCTCACCATAGCCTTTCCTTGGTCTGTCCAGTTCCCCCCCCTCACCATAGCCTTTCCTTGGTCTGTCCAGTTCCCCCCCCCTCACCATAGCCTTTCCTTGGTCTGTCCAGTTCCCCCCCACCATAGCCTTTCCTTGGTCTGTCCAGTTCCCCCTCACCATAGCCTTTCCTTGGTCTGTCCAGTTCCCCCTCACCATAGCCTTTCCTTGGTCTGTCCAGTTCCCCCTCCCCCTCACCATAGCCTTTCCTTGGTCTGTCCAGTTCCCCCCTCACCATAGCCTTTCCTTGGTCTGTCCAGTTCCCCCCCCTCACCATAGCCTTTCCTTGGTCTGTCCAGTTCCCCCCACCACCATAGCCTTTCCTTGGTCTGTCCAGTTCCCCCCACCACCATAGCCTTTCCTTGGTCTGTCCAGTTCCCCCCACCACCATAGCCTTTCCTTGGTCTGTCCAGTTCCCCCCCCACCACCATAGCCTTTCCTTGGTCTGTCCAGTTCCCCCTCACCATAGCCTTTCCTTGGTCTGTCCAGTTCCCCCTCACCATAGCCTTTCCTTGGTCTGTCCAGTTCCCTCCTCACCATAGCCTTTCCTTGGTCTGTCCAGTTACCCCTCACCATAGCCTTTCCTTGGTCTGTCCAGTGGGCAAACCTTTTGCCATGCCTGTACATTTTCTGTACACTTCAAAATTAAATATCGCTTGGGATAATCTGACTATTGCATTGTCATTTATTTAAATAACATATTGTACCCTTCCAGATTGTACCCTTCCTGATTGTACCTGTCCAGATTGTACCTGTCTAGACTGTACCCTTCAAGAATGTACCTGTCCAGAATGTACCTGTCCAGATTGTACCCATCCAGATTGTACCTGTCCAGAATTTACCCATCCAGATTGTACCTGTCCAGAATGTACCTGTCCAGATTGTACCCGTCCAGAATGTACCCATCCAGATTGTACCCTTCCAGAATGTACCCATCCAGATTGTACCTGTCCAGATTCACCTGTCCAGAATGTACCTGTCCAGATTGTACCCATCCAGATTGTACCTGTCCAGATTGTACCCTTCCAGATTGTACCCTTCCAGATTGTATCTGTCCAGAATGTACCTGTCCAGATTGTACCTGTCCAGAATGTACCTGTCCAGAATGTACCTGTCCAGAATGTACCTGTCCAGATTGTACCCATCCAGATTGTACCTGTCCAGAATGTACCCATCTAGATTGTACCTGTCCAGATTGTACCCATCCAGATTGTACCCATCCAGAATATCCCTGTCCAGAATGTACCCATCCAGATTGTACCTGTCCAGAATTAACCTGTCCAGATCGTACCTGTCCAGATTGTACCTGTCCAGAATGTACCCATCCAGATTGTACCCTTCCAGAATGTACCCATCCAGATTGTACCTGTCCACATTTCACAAGTCCAGAATGTACCTGTCCAGATTGTACCCATACAGATTGTACCTGTCCAGATTGTACCCTTCCAGATTGTACCCTTCCAGATTGTATCTGTCCAGAATGTACCTGTCCAGATTGTACCTGTCCAGAATGTACCTGTCCAGCTCAAATCAAATCAAATCAAATCAAATTTTATTTGTCACATACACATGGTTAGCAGATGTTAATGCGAGTGTAGCGAAATGCTTGTGCTTCTAGTTCCGACAATGCAGTAATAACGGGCAAGTAATCTAACTAACAATTCCAAAAAAAACTACTGTCATACACAGTGTAAGGGGATAAAGAATATGTACATAAGGATATATGAATGAGTGATGGTACAGAGCAGCATAGGCAAGATACAGTAGATGATATCGAGTACAGTATATACATATGAGATAAGTATGTAAACCAAGTGGCATAGTTAAAGTGGCTAGTGATACATGTATTACATAAGGATGCAGTCGATGATATAGAGTACAGTATCAACGTATAAATATGAGATGAACAATGTAGGGTAAGTAACATTATATAAGGTAGCATTGTTTAAAGTGGCTAGCGATACATTTACATCATTTCCCATCAATTCCCATGATTAAAGTGGCTGGAGTAGAGTCAGTGTCATTGACAGTGTGTTGGCAGTAGCCACTCAATGTTAGTGGTGGCTGTTTAACAGTCTGATGGCCTTGAGATAGAAGCTGTTTTTCAGTCTCTCGGTCCCAGCTTTGATGTACCTGTACTGACCTCGCCTTCTGGATGGCAGCGGGGTGAACAGGCAGTGGCTCGGGTGGTTGATGTCCTTGATGATCTTTATGGCCTTCCTGTAGCATCGGGTGGTGTAGGTGTCCTGGAGGGCAGGTAGTTTGCCCCCGGTGATGCGTTGTGCAGACCTCACTACCCTCTGGAGAGCCTTACGGTTGAGGGCGGTGCAGTTGCCATACCAGGCGGTGATACAGCCCGCCAGGATGCTCTCGATTGTGCATCTGTAGAAGTTTGTGAGTGCTTTTGGTGACAAGCCGAATTTCTTCAGCCTCCTGAGGTTGAAGGCGCTGCTGCGCCTTCCTCACGATGCTGTCTGTGTGAGTGGACCAATTCAGTTTGTCTGTGATGTGTATGCCGAGGAACTTAAAACTTGCTACCCTCTCCACTACTGTTCCATCGATGTGGATGGGGGTGTTCCCTCTGCTGTTTCCTGAAGTCCACAATCATCTCCTTAGTTTTGTTGACGTTGAGTGTGAGGTTATTTTCCTGACACCACACTCCGAGGGCCCTCACCTCCTCCCTGTAGGCCGTCTCGTCGTTGTTGGTAATCAAGCCTACCACTGTTGTGTCGTCCGCAAACTTGATGATTGAGTTGGAGGCGTGCATGGCCACGCAGTCGTGGGTGAACAGGGAGTACAGGAGAGGGCTCAGAACGCACCCTTGTGGGGCCCCAGTGTTGAGGATCAGCGGGGAGGAGATGTTGTTGCCTACCCTCACCACCTGGGGGCGGCCCGTCAGGAAGTCCAGCACCCAGTTGCACAGGGCGGGGTCTCCAGGGTCTCGAGCTTGATGACGAGCTTGGAGGGTACTATGGTGTTGAATGCCGAGCTGTAGTCGATGAACAGCATTCTCACATAGGTATTCCTCTTGTCCAGATGGGTTAGGGCAGTGTGCAGTGTGGTTGAGATTGCATCGTCTGTGGACCTATTTGGGCGGTAAGCAAATTGGAGTGGGTCAAGGGTGTCAGGTAGGGTGGAGGTGATATGGTCCTTGACTAGTCTCTCAAAGCACTTCATGATAACGGATGTGAGTGCTACGGGGCGGTAGTCGTTTAGCTCAGTTACCTTAGCTTTCTTGGGAACAGGAACAATGGTGGCCCTCTTGAAGCATGTGGGAACAGCAGACTGGTATAGGGATTGATTGAATATGTCCGTAAACACACCGGCCAGCTGGTCTGCGCATGCTCTGAGGGCGCGGCTGGGGATGCCGTCTGGGCCTGCAGCCTTGCGAGGGTTAACACGTTTAAATGTCTTACTCACTTCGGCTGCAGTGAAGGAGAGACCGCATGTTTCCGTTGCAGGCCGTGTCAGTGGCACTGTATTGTCCTCAAAGCGGGCAAAAAGTTATTTAGTCTGCCTGGGAGCAAGACATCCTGGTCCGTGACTGGGCTGGGTTTCTTCCTGTAGTCCGTGATTGACTGTAGACCCTGCCACATGCCTCTTGTGTCTGAGCCGTTGAATTGAGATTCTACTTTGTCTCTGTACTGGCGCTTAGCTTGTTTGATAGCCTTGCGGAGGGAATAGCTGCACTGTTTGTATTCAGTCATGTTACCAGACACCTTGCCCTGATTAAAAGCAGTGGTTCGTGCCTTCAGTTTCACACGAATGCTGCCATCAATCCACGGTTTCTGGTTAGGGAATGTTTTAATCGTTGCTATGGGAATGACATCTTCAACGCACGTTCTAATGAACTCGCACACCGTATCAGCGTATTCGTCAATGTTGTTGTCTGACGCAATACGAAACATCTCCCAGTCCACGTGATGGAAGCAGTCTTGGAGTGTGGAGTCAGCTTGGTCGGACCAACGTTGGACAGACCTCAGCGTGGGAGCTTCTTGTTTTAGTTTCTGTCTGTAGGCAGGGATCAACAAAATGGAGTCGTGGTCAGCTTTTCCGAAAGGGGGCGGGGCAGGGCCTTATATGCGTCGCGGAAGTTAGAGTAACAATGATCCAGGGTCTTTCCACCCCTGGTTGCGCAATCGATATGCTGATAAAATTTAGGGAGTCTTGTTTTCAGATTAGCCTTGTTAAAATCCCCAGCTACAATGAATGCAGCCTCCGGATAAATCGTTTCCAGTTTGCAGAGAGTTAAATAAAGTTCGTTCAGAGCCATCGATGTGTCTGCTTGGGGGGGATATATACGGCTGTGATTATAATCGAAGAGAATTCTCTTGGTAGATAATGCGGTCTACATTTGATTGTGAGGAATTCTAAATCAGGTGAACAGAAGGATTTGAGTTCCTGTATGTTTCTTTCATCACACCATGTCACGTTGGCCATGAGGCATACGCCCCCGCCCCTCTTCTTACCAGAAAGATGTTTGTTTCTGTCGGCGCGATGCGTGGAGAAACCCGCTGGCTGCACCGCTTCGGATTGCGTCTCTCCAGTTAGCCATGTTTCCGTGAAGCAGAGAACGTTACAGTCTCTGATGTCCCTCTGGAATGCTACCCTTGCTCGGATTTCATCAACCTTGTTGTCAAGAGACTGGACATTGGCAAGAAGAATGCTAGGGAGTGGTGCACGATGTGCCCGTCTCCGGAGTCTGACCAGAAGATCGCTTCGTTTCCCTCTTTTTCTGAGTCGTTTTTTTTTTTGGTCGCTGCATGTGATCCACTCGGTTACACTGGTTGTAAGGCAGAACACAGGATCCGCATCGCAAAAAACATATTCTTGGTCGTACTGATGGTGAGTTGACGCTGATCTTATATTCAGTAGTTCTTCTCGGCTGTATGTAAAGAAACCTAAGATGACCTGGGGTACTAGTGTAAGAAATAACACGTAAAAAAACAAAAAACTGCATAGTTTCCTAGGAACGCGAAGCGAGGCGGCCATCTCTGTCCACTGTTAATGATGTCAGTTCTAGTCTTAATGATGTCAGTTCCACTGTTAATGTCAGTTCTAGTCTTAATGATGTCAGTTCCACTGTTAATGATGTCAGTTCTAGTCTTAATGATGTCAGTTCTAGTCTTAATGATGTCAGTTCCACTGTTAATGATGTTAGATCCAGTCTTAATGATGTCAGTTCCACTGTTAATGATGTCAGTTCTAGTCTTAATTATGTTAGATCCAGTCTTAATGATGACATTATCAATTTGTTCCACCCAAATCATCTCTCTATTTGTTCATTATCCATTTGCTCCAACCAAATCATCTCTGGAAGATCACAGCAGACCCTAATTGAGGAGTCTTTATGGTAAATGTTGAGTAACCACAGGGGTTAGCCTAATTACATCCTACACTTCTCGATGTATAATATACTGTATATCTACAGATAACCATGTCATACCGATGCTTCATAAAAACATGACTCCATTTTGTCTGCCGGTTATATAGATTGTGGTTCAAGATCTCTCATTTGTAGAAGTTTAGTTGCAGTTATGAATGAGAGTGGTTTCTTTCAAGACAATACTAAATGAAGACATGCTCTTCTAAAACACTGAAATTGCAACTTGCTCTTTGCACATCAATGAATTCCATTTGGGGTATTATTTATTATACTGTAAAGTGAAATGTTTTATTGCGCAATAGAGTGCAATATCAATGATAACTTTAGCTTATTCATTAGATGGACTAGAATCTGTTGTTGGGCCTAACAGAAGGAATCTAATTATCTTTTGGAAACACAAGACATCTGCTACCTGCTACCTATTACCTGCTAACCGCTATCTGCTACCTATTACCTGCTAACCGCTACCTGCTACCTATTACCTGCTACCTGCCATCTGCTACCTATTACCTCCTACCTGCAACCTATTACCTGCTAACCGCTACCTATTACCTGCTATCTGCTACCTATTACCTGCAACCTATTACCTGCTACCTATTACCTCCTACCTGAACCTATTACCTGCTAACCGCTACCTATTACCTGCTAACCTCTACCTGCTATCTGCTACCTATTACTTGCTATCTGCTACCCATTACCTGCTACCTGCCATCTGCAACCTATTACCTGATACCTATTACCTCCTACCTGCAACCTATTACCTGCTAACTGCTACCTATTACCTGCCATCTGCAACCTATTACCAGCTACCTGCCATCTGCAACCTATTATTTGCTACCTGCTACCTATTACCTCCTACCTGCTACCTATTACCTGCTAACTGCTACCTATTACCTGCTACCTGCTATCTGCTGTCTGCTACATTCTACCTATTACCTCCTACCTGCTACCTATTACCTGCTATCTGCTACATTCTACCTATTACCTGCTATCTGCTACCTATTACCTGCTATCTGCTATAATAGAGAAAGAAATATAGGACTTTACATCACAGTATAATGCTGAGAACAGAGAACATGTCAAATATATTCAATCTCTTAATGACATTCAATATTCAACCTACTTTGTTTAAAAATAGTTGGACATTTACAGTCATTTCTATGTGAATCATTTATACTTTGATCACACTTCAGTTCATACCGTTGACGTTCTCCTTACAATGAACAAACCGTCTTCCCTTCAGATTAAAAGTAATCTATTTAGTCATAGAAGTATCCCACTGTCTCTCTCTCTGTCCTAGAGGGACGTGGGGTCGGTAACCAGGGGACAAAACAACAAGAGGAGTTATGTTTCACATGAGATCATCGTGATGAGATAATGGCACACAGTCATCCAGGACCAGAGTATTAGCTTCTCCACTTCATCATCATCACTTTTATTCACCAAGTACATTTACCCATGCCCAGAATTGACTCTGTGAAATGGTGCTGCCAGCAATAGACAAATATATGGACAGTATACAGAGGAATTTCCGCAAAGTGAACGTAGGCTTACAATATATATTATATAAATAAAGTAAACACAAAGTCAACATAGAACTACAATATATATTATATAAATACAGTAAACACAAAGTCAACATAGAACTACAATATATACAATATAAATACAGTAAACACAAAGTCAACATAGAACTACAATATATACAATATAAACACAGTAAACACAAAGCATCAAACTTAAGCCTTTAGAATAGAACAGAAGAGAATAGAAAAGAACAGAATAGAAGAGAATAGAAATGAAGAGAACAGAAGAGAACAGAAGAGAATAGAAAATAACAGAAGAGAAGAGAATAGAATATAACAGAAGACGACAGAATATAACAATAGAGAACATTACAGAAGATAATAGAACAGAATAGAACAGAAGATAATAGAAGAGACTAGAACAGAAGATAATAGAACAGAATATATTAGAATAGAACAGAAGATAATAGAACAGAAGAGAATGGAAGAGAACAGAACAGAATATAATTGAAGAGAATAGAACAGAAGAGAATACTACATAATAGAAAAGATAAGAAGAGAACAGAAGAGACTAGAACAGAAGAGAATGGAACAGAAGAGAACAGAAGAGACTAGAGCAGAAGAGAACAGAAGAGAATAGAACAGAATAGAACAGAACAGAACAGAACAGAAGAGAAGATAAATGAACAGAACAGAATATTACATAATAGAAAAGATAAGAAGAGAACGGAACAGAAAGGAAGAGAACAGAAGAAAAAAGAGAATTGAACAGAACAGAAGAGAACAGAACACAAGAGAACATAAACGACTAAAACAGAACAGAAGAGAACAGAACAGAAGACAACAGAACAGAAGAGAAAAGAACAGAAGAGAACTGAAGAGAACAGAATAGAACTGAAGAGAACAGAATAGAATAGAAGAGAACAGAATAGAACTGAAGAGAACAGAATAGAATAGAAGAGAACAGAATAGAACTGAAGAGAACAGAATAGAATAGAAGAGAACAGAAGAGACTAGAACAGAAGAGAACAGAACAGAAGATAATAGAATAGAAGAGAACAGAAGAGAATAGAACAGAAGAGAACTGAAGAGAACAGAATAGAATAGAAGAGAACAGAACAGAAGAGAACAGAACAGAAGATAATTGAAGAGAATAGAAGAGATAAGAACAGAAGAGAATAGAACAGAACAGAAGAGAATAGAATAGAAGAGAACAGAAGAGAACTGAAGAGAACAGAAGAGAACAGAACAGAATAGAACAGAAGAGAACAGAATAGAACAGAACAGAAGAGAACAGAATAGAACAGAATAGAATAGAACAGAATAGAATAGAACAGAATAGAAGAGAACAGCACAGAAGAGAATAGAAGAGAATAGAACAGAAGAGAATAGAAGAGAACAGAATAGAACATAATATAAGATAATAGGACAGAATAGAACAGAATATAATAGAACAGAAGATAATAGAACAGAACAGAAAAGAACAGAACAGAACAGAACAGAAGAGAACAGAAGATAATAGAACAGAAGAGAATGGAACAGAATAGAAGATAATACATTAGAACAGAAGAGAATAGAACAGACGAGAACAGAATAGAAGAGAACAGAATAGAACAGACGAGAACAGAATAGAACAGAACAGAAGAGAATAGAAGAGAACAGAATAGAACAGAAGAGAATTGAAGAGAACAGAACAGAATAGAACAGAATAGAACATAATATAAGATAATAGAACAGAATAGAACATAATATAAGATAATAGAACAGAATAGAAGAGAATAGAACAGAAGAGAATAGAACAGAAGAGAATAGAACAGAAGAGAACAGAATAGAACAAAAGAGAACAGAATAGAAGATAAGAGAATGGAAGAGAATATGTTAGAACAGAATAGAACAGAAGATAATAGAACAGAACAGAATTGTCACGCCCTGACCTTAGTTATCTTTGTTTTCTTTATTATTTTGGTTAGGTCAGGGTGTGACGAGGGTGGTATGTGTGTTTTTCCTCTAGTCTAGGTTTTTTTGTATATCTATGGGGTTTTGGTTTGTCTAGGTACATGTAGGTCTATGGTGGCCTGAGTTGGTTCCCAATCAGAGGCAGCTGTTATCGTTGTCTCTGATTGGGGATCCTATTTAGGTTGCCATTTCCATTTTGGTTTTGTGGGTAATTGTCTATGTGTTGTTGCCTGTCAGCACTTGTGTTATATAGCTTCACGTTCGTTTAGTTTCTTTGTTAGTATGTTTAGTGTTTTTCCTTCATTAAAAGAAGAATGTATGCTTATCACGCTGTGCCTTGGTCTCCTCGTTATGACGAACGTGACAAGAATAGAACAGAAGAGAATGGAAGAGAATATAAGAGAATGGAAGAGAATATATTAGAACAGAAGAGAACAGAAAAGAATAGAAAAGAATAGCTTTAATTTTCCCAGAGGAAACTTAGTTTGTGGCATTTTGGATTAGATAGTAAACACATAACAGATAAATGCATTATACTAGAAAAACACAGTCACTACAATTATGTTTCCTTTGGAGTTGATCAGCACATATTTGTCTTGTACCAAAGGTATATTTAGAGACCATATGTTTTACAGTCTATGATTCAGAGTACGAAAATTCAAAAGGTGTTAAAATGACTGTATTCATTACTTTCACATGAACCTTTACTCTACTCCAGAACGTCAGTGTTTTCTGGTCTGCTGCGATAGGTGATGTCAGCCTCATGTATTGAATGGAAACAGGTGACAACAAGCAGCGCATCAAGCAGATGAAGCAAGTCGTTTTAAACACTCACAGTTTTCTTTTCCTGGTGCAGTTTGTGTTTATGATGCCCTTCGGTAGGCTTAGCTAGGCCTATGTCCTCTGGTTCTGGGTTGTAGGCTTAGCTAGGCCTATGTCCTCTGGTTCTGGGTTGTAGGCTTAGCTAGGCCTATGTCCTCTGGTTCTGAGTAGTAGGCTTAGCTAGGCCTATGTCCTCTGGTTCTGGGTTGTAGGCTTAGCTAGGCCTATGTCCTCTGGTTCTGGGTTGTAGGCTTAGCTAGGCCTATGTCCTCTGGTTCTGGGTTGTAGGCTTAGCTAGGCCTATGTCCTCTGGTTCTGGGTTGTAGGCTTAGCTAGGCCTATGTCCTCTGGTTCTGGGTTGTAGGCTTAGCTAGGCCTATGTCCTCTGGTTCTGAGTAGTAGGCTTAGCTAGGCCTATGTCCTCTGGTTCTGAGTAGTAGGCTTAGCTAGGCCTATGTCCTCTGGTTCTGGGTTGTAGGCTTAGCTAGGCCTATGTCCTCTGGTTCTGGGTTGTAGGCTTAGCTAGGCCTATGTCCTCTGGTTCTGAGTAGTAGGCTTAGCTAGGCCTATGTCCTCTGGTTCTGGGTTGTAGGCTTAGCTAGGCCTATGTCCTCTGGTTCTGAGTAGTAGGCTTAGCTAGGCCTATGTCCTCTGGTTCTGGGTTGTAGGCTTAGCTAGGCCTATGTCCTCTGGTTCTGGGTTGTAGGCTTAGCTAGGCCTATGTCCTCTGGTTCTGGGTTGTAGGCTTAGCTAAGCCTATGTCCTCTGGTTCTGGGTTGTAGGCTTAGCTAGGCCTATGTCCTCTGGTTCTGGGTTGTAGGCTTAGCTAGGCCTATGTCCTCTGGTTCTGGGTTGTAGGCTTAGCTAGGCCTATGTCCTCTGGTTCTGGGTAGTAGGCTTAGCTAGGCCTATGTCCTCTGGTTCTGGGTTGTAGGCTTAGCTTGGCCTATGTCCTCTGGTTCTGGGTTGTAGGCTTAGCTAGGCCTATGTCCTCTGGTTCTGAGTTGTAGGCTTAGCTAGGCCTATGTCCTCTGGTTCTGAGTAGTAGGCTTAGCTAGGCCTATGTCCTCTGGTTCTGGGTTGTAGGCTTAGCTAGGCCTATGTCCTCTGGTTCTGGGTTGTAGGCTTAGCTAGGCCTATGTCCTCTGGTTCTGTGTTGTAGGCTTAGCTAGGCCTATGTCCTCTGGTTCTGGGTTGTAGGCTTAGCTAGGCCTATGTCCTCTGGTTCTGGGTTGTAGGCTTAGCTAGGCCTATGTCCTCTGGTTCCGGAGTTGTAGGCTTTTGTGTCAATTAATTTACCATATGGAATGGGATCACTTTTGAGAGGTGTAATCTGTCAACATTTATACATGTAGATGGGAATTGAGTTGAGTGAAATGTTAAAAACATCCTGCCGCTGGCAATGGAGGGAATGACTAGAAGGTATCCAGCTTTTGTCAAATTAACGTCAGATTTGACTTTTCGTAGCAAGTTAGGATAACTTACAAGGCAGTCTATGATAATTAATGTAGCAGGTTAGGAGAATTGGGTTAAGGTTAGGAAAAGGGTTATCTAAAATGCAACTCAAATAAACAAAAACTTTTGACGTTAATTTGACAAAAACTGGACCCCTTCTAGCCATGACCTGCAATGGAACGCGAAACAGTTCCCCCGCTCTGACGTAAGCACGTAGACCTATTTGCTTGTTCTTTTACGGAATTAAAATTTTTACGTTGCACCAAAAAACAAAACCCCTAAATGTATTTATGTCGAGAAAAAAACAACAAGAAAAAAACCAACAACAGTACGTAGCCTACGTAGTAGGCCCAGAGGTTGTGTGAAACGACTAGGTCTGTGTATATAGGACTGGGTCCAGGCTAAATAGCCTAATGAATAACAACATGTATTTATAGATTGCAGAACGTGTAACCTATTAACAGACCCCTTTTGGATGGTTTCCAACACATGGCGACGTGGGATCCGTCGGTTCTCTGCGGTTGTTAAAGTGTATTTCCTAGGTCGTCAGTAGACCCTGCCCTCCGTATATCACTGTATTGACGTGTTGTTAGCAAATGGGAGCAGAAGGGCCGATCCTTCGCCTGGAGACGTTATTCTGACTACAGGGTTGATCCTTCGCCTGGAGAGGTTATTCTGACTACAGGGTTGATCCTTCGCCTGGAGAGGTCATTCTGACTACAGGGTTGATCCTTTGCCTGGAGAGGTCATTCTGACTACAGGGTTGATCCTTTGCCTGGAGAGGTCATTCTGACTACAGGGTTGATCCTTTGCCTGGAGAGGTCATTCTGACTACAGGGTTGATCCTTTGCCTGGAGAGGTCATCCTGATTACAGTTGCCACTTCTTGCCAAAATCTTCAGGGTTTAAAGACTCGATCACTGCGACTACATTTATACACATTACTCTGTTTTCTCCAATCGAGACACGGATCCCGATGTTCAATCAGGATTCAGGAATACTTCCACATCTAACATTGAAAGGAGATACTTCGTGAACTGTTTGATATTTCGGTCTGATCTGACTACCGAAGCATGGTTGATGACACCAGTTTAGCAACTAAATCTGCTTTGGTAAGCATCACATTTGGTTCCTTCTCTAACCACGTTGATTAGTTGTTGTTAATAGTATGTAGATGTTTGAATCACATTTAGAGTAAAGTAACTTTTGACACAACATTTAATTTTAAACTCTTCAATAGATTGATTGACACGAACGTTTCGGGTGCGTTATAGAGAAATAATGTTCATGTTTATTTTGTCACAGTACACACGAGCCTATTATAGCGACATCAGCATTATGCAGAACAACATGTTACTTTGTTAGCCACGTTCATTTACGAAATACAGTAGTTTACATTGTAGTATATTTATGTTGCACTTTTAACACGTTAGAAACCACGTTTTAGGATATATCGACTCCAGCATAATACGCATGGCCATGCTGTTTTTCCAGTTTATTACAAAGTTATTTCTTAACAGTTTATGACTTACAATAGTTTTCATTTTTAGTGGTTATTTTTACCCCTACGCCCTCCACAGCAAGCAGTTTTCTCCTCGACCTGCAACCTCCCCCTGCTCGTCTCCTCTGCCTCGACACACAGCCACTTCCCCGGTTCACACTCACAGTCCGACCAGCCCAACGGCGGAGGCATGAAGCTAGAGGCGGTCATGGAAAACCTCCAAAGACAGCAGGCTGCCCGCCTGGCGCTAGAAGAGAAGCTCCGTCAGGCGGAGAAAGAGAAAGACCTCCGCTCCATGGTCGAGTCCCAGATCCATCAACAAGCCCTCGCCTTCCGCCACTACCAGGCAGCGGTCCGTGGCGCTTTCGCTGCGGGAATAGCGAACTCTTCTCTCGGGTTGGTGAGCTCCGCTGAACGGGAACTGGCTCTCCCTCACAGTCTTGACGCTCGCAGGCACTCGGCCAAAGCCGACTCCGATATGGACGATGATCCAGAGGGCATGGACCGAGGTATAAATGATGACAACAGGGATATGGATGGAGATGGCATGGACAACGAGGGAATCGTGGACGATGAGGAGGACATGGAGGGGGCTCTCAGCCACTACCAGCCCCGCCACCCCATGCACCCCGGGGCGGGAGACTCGCCAAAGGACACACTTGTACATCTCATGTCCAGAACCCCTCCGTCTTTCGCTGCGCCCCGGCAGTCAGAGACCCCGGGCGGGATGGCACCACAGTCTCAGCAACACGAATGGACTTACGACGAGCAATTCAAACAGGTAAAGCTGACTTCTAATAAGTAATACCTTCATATGAAACGTTACTCAACATAGACTCCACTGACTGTACTAACCCTGTTGATGACAACCCAATCTCCTTACTAAATCAGCCTAGAATGAAACCTTTACTAAATTCCACATTGAAATTTCAGACTTGATTTCCCCTAATGAAAAAATGTATCAACCCCGGCAAAAATGTCCTTTAGTTATAATCCACATAGTCATTCACGTGTTTTTTTTCTTGCTGCAGGATTATTATTTTCCATCACTTCTGTAGTAAACTGGCTCAAATTAAGATCCTACATCTGTAGCGTCTCTAGAGGATGTTCAACAGGTTTTTAAAAGAAGACATTTGCACTCCAGAAAGTACCCTAACGTAAGTTTAGGCATCTATTCTGTATGTGAAATAGGAGTCGTGCGTCCTATTGGGAGGGATCATACTGTGAGCATTTTACACCAAACGTTGAAGCATTAATTACTTTTAGATAGAACACAGGAAGAGTTTAATTCCAAAACGCTATATATCCATTTTCAGAAATGTTGGTAAATTAGATTTTATTGAAAGAGATTGGTGTGTTTTTTCACCATATAATAATGTCATGAGTTTGTTGAATGACAGACATGTACTTGTTTAAAATCTATCACTTCATGGTTTCATTTCAGAGAGATAAATAAGGATGTTTTTCTGCTAAATGCTAAATATCCACCTCACTCTCAGAGGAATCAGTAGTGCAGCTAGGTCTTACACAGTCTAATATAAAAAACAAAATTTTAATAAATAACAAATCATTCAATAGAGTGATATGAGATCTGTATGTGAAACATTTACATTTGACATTGTAGACATTTAGCAGATGGTTTTATCCAGAGGGATTTACAGTCAGTACATTCATCATCAGATAGCTAGGTGAAACAACCACATATCACAGTCATAGTCAGTACATTCATCTTCAGATAGCTAGGTGGACCAGTCATAGTCAGTACATTCATCTTCAGATAGCTAGGTGGACCAGTCATAGTCAGTACATTCATCTTCAGATAGCTAGGTGGACCAGTCATAGTCAGTACATTCATCTTCAGATAGCTAGGTGGACCAGTCATAGTCAGTACATTCATCTTCAGATAGCTAGGTGGACCAGTCATAGTCAGTACATTCATCTCCAGATAGCTAGGTGGGACAACCTCAGATCACAGTCATAGTCAGTACATTCATCTTCAGATAGCTAGGTGGACCAGTCATAGTCAGTACATTCATCATCAGATAGCTTGGTGGACCAGTCATAGTCAGTACATTCATCATCAGATAGCTTGGTGGGACAACCACATATCACAGTCATAGTCAGTACATTCATCTTCAGATAGCTAGGTGGACCAGTCATAGTCAGTACATTCATCTTCAGATAGCTTGGTGGACCAGTCATAGTCAGTACATTCATCATCAGATAGCTTGGTGGACCAGTCATAGTCAGTACATTCATCTTCAGATAGCTTGGTGGACCAGTCATAGTCAGTTCATTCATCTTCAGATAGCTAGGTGGACCAGTCATAGTCAGTACATTCATCTTCAGATAGCTAGGTGGACCAGTCATAGTCAGTACATTCATCTTCAGATAGCTAGGTGGACCAGTCATAGTCAGTACATTCATCTTCAGATAGCTAGGTGGACCAGTCATAGTCAGTACATTCATCTTCAGATAGCTAGGTGGACCAGTCATAGTCAGTACATTCATCTCCAGATAGCTAGGTGGACCAGTCATAGTCAGTACATTCATCTCCAGATAGCTAGGTGGACCAGTCATAGTCAGTACATTCATCTCCAGATAGCTAGGTGGACCAGTCATAGTCAGGACATTCATCTTCAGATAGCTAGGTGGACCAGTCATAGTCAGGACATTCATCTTCAGATAGCTAGGTGAAACGAGCTAAGAGAAGAGCGAGAGAGAAAACAACATTTTAAAATAAGATTGCGTATGTTTTTGGCAGGAGGACAGGAAATGCAAGAAAGTAGAGCAGGTGTCATTCCAGCCTGGCTCACACCCAAAATGCTAGGATCTCCCTCTCTGACAGGAGCGTGTGTGTCGGCTTGCAGCCAACCCATTACAAAACAGAAACATATCGAGTGCCCAGCACCTTTACACAGACAGACGGACGGACGGACGGACGGACGGACAGACTGAGGAAAACAGCAGAGGAAGGGAATATATCCAAATAGACTGTAATATTCAGACAAGTTTTAACCATGTAGACTATTAGATCCTGGTCATCACTAGACCATCAGATCCTGGTCATCACTAGACCATCAGATCCTGGTCATCACTAGACCATCAGATCCTGGTCATCACTAGACCATTAGATCCTGGTCATCACTAGACCATTAGATCCTGGTCATCACTAGACCATTATAGCCTGGTCATCACTAGACCATTAGATCCTGGTCATCACTAGTCCATTATAGCCTGGTCATCACTAGACCATTAGATCCTGGTCATCACTAGTCCATTATAGCCTGGTCATCACTAGACCATTATAGCCTGGTCATCACTAGACCATTAGAGCCTGGTCATCACTATACCGTTAGAGCCTGGTCATCACTAGACCATTAGAGCCTGGTCAACACTAGACCATTAGAGCCTGGTCAACACTAGACCATTAGAGCCTGGTCAACACTAGATCATTAGAGCCTGGTCAACACTAGACCACTATAGCCAGGGGGGCCGTAGTGGTAACATTGTAGTAGTAGGCAGCTCTTTTTTAAACCACCTATCCAGGGTCCCTCTCACCCTCCTCCCCTCCTACCTCGTCATGTATAGACTGGCTGTCTTTCACACAGACATCTAACTCTTGTGAGAGAGGAGAGGACCCTTCTCTTTTTTACTGCACTGGCACCTCCCTCCCTCCCTCTGTGATTACACCGCTGTGGGCGTGTGTTTGTTTTGTGTGTGTGTTCGGGGCTGCCTGATATCCAATCAGACTCCAGCAATATCCTGTAAAGTAAAAACTTATGATGTAATATTATCCATATGTTAAAGAGCTTGATTTCTCCCCCTTGGAGAGCTGGGCTGTAAAACAACTAGCTAGACACACTTCAGATCTAACTAAATGTGGCTGGGCGGTAAAACAACTAGCTAGACACACTTCAGATCTAACTAAATGTGGCTGGGCGGTAAAACAACTAGCTAGACACACTTCAGATCTAACTAAATGTGGCTGGGCGGTAAAACAACTAGCTAGACACACCTCAGATCTAACTAAATGTGGCTGGGCGGTAAAACAACTAGCTAGACACACCTCAGATCTAACTAAATGTGGCTGGGCGGTAAAACAACTAGCTAGACACACCTCAGATCTAACTAAATGTGGCTGGGCGGTAAAACAACTAGCTAGACACACCTCAGATCTAACTAAATGTGGCTGGGCGGTAAAACAACTAGCTAGACACACCTCAGATCTAACTAAATGTGGCTGGGCGGTAAAACAACTAGCTAGACACACCACCTCAGATCTAACTAAATGTGGCTGGGCGGTAAAACAACTAGCTAGACACACCTCAGATCTAACTAAATGTGGCTGGGCGGTAAAACAACTAGCTAGACACACTTCAGATCTAACTAAATGTGGCTGGGCGGTAAAACAACTAGCTAGACACACCTCAGATCTAACAGCTGGGCTGTAAAACAACTAGCTAGACACACCTCAGATCTAACTAAAGGTGGCTGGGCGGTAAAACAACTAGCTAGACACACCTCAGATCTAACTGCTGGGCTGTAAAACAACTAGCTAGACACACCTCATATCTAACTAAAGGTGGCTGGGCTGTAAAACAACTAGCTAGACACACCTCAGATCTAACAGCTGGGCTGGGGTCAGGGTGGTGTAGGTGTGTGTGTGTGTCTCTTTCACTCACTCTCTTTCCATTTCAATTCAATTCAAGGGGCTTTAATAGGATGGGAAACTTATGTTTACAGTGTCAAAACAGGTAAAATAGATAATTTAACTAAACGGAAATAAACAGAAATGAACAGTAAACATTACATTCACAAGAGTTTCTAAAAGAATAAAGACATTTCAAATCACATTATGTCTATATACAGTGTTGTAATGATGTGCGAATAGTTAACGTACAAAAGGGACAATAAATACGCATAAATATGTGTTGTTGTCACGTTCTGACCTTTATTTCCTTTGTTTTGTATTTATTTAGTATGGTCAGGGTGTGAGTTGGGGTGGGCAGTCTGTTTGTTTTTCTATGATTTGGGTATTTCTATATTTCGGCCTAGTATGGTTCTCAATCAGAGGCAGGTGTCATTAGTTGTCTCTGATTGAGAATCATACTTAGGTAGCCTGGGTTTCACTGTGTTTGTGGGTGATTGTTCCTGTCTCTGTGTTTGCACCAGATAGGGCTGTTTTGGTTTTTCCACAAACAGGCAAGGGAATAAAACAAATATTGCTAGAACCTGTTTCTTGAATTCTAAATATCAGACACTTTTGACCTTCTCAATACCTCTGATGGCAGTAACTTTACAATTTAGACTGAGAATAGTATCTCGTTATGGTGAGGGGTGAAATAAGTATAGCCTGTTATAATTGTAACGGTTTAGCAGATTATAAAAAAAGATCAGTCTTTACGTGGCTAAAAGAAAAGGAATATAACGTCTACTGTTTACAGGAAACTCACTCGCACGTTTTTTTGCCTTGTCAAGCAGGGCATTGACCCTGGATGCTTCTGTGTGTCTCTCTGAATGGGAGTCTGTTGGATGACTGGTATGATGTAGTTGTTGAGGAGCTTCATTGCAAGTATATTGTATGTTACGGATAAAACAAAACAAAAAACAAAACTAAAAAAAAATGAAATACTTAATTTTGCATCAGTCACAGTGGTTGTAGAATTGAACAGCTCTTCTCTGGATGTGGTAAACTAACAGGTATAATTAATATAATCGTCCTAATTCTGCTCTGCATTCCTTGTTTGGAATTTTACGTTGTACACAGAGGATGTCTTTTTTGCAGAATTCCACATGTCGAGATTCAATTTGGTGCTTGTCCCATTTTGTGAATTCTTCGTTGGTGAGCGGATCCCAGACCTCACAACCATAGAGGTCAATGGGTTCTATAACTGATTCAAGTATTTTTTTTGCCAGATCCTAATTGAGATGTCACATGTTATGATGGCGTTGAAGGCCCTTCTTGCCTTGTCTCTCAGATAGTTCACAGCTTTAAGGCAGTAAAACTTGGTGTTGATGTTTAGGCTGCGGTAGGTCTAGTTGTTTGTGTGCTTTAGGTCAACTGTCTCTCTTTCTCTGTGTACATCCTGACCTAGGCCTACACACAGGGTATAATGTTGTCATCTCTGTGTACATCCTGACCTAGGCCTACACACAGGGTATAATGTTGTCATGTCTGCTGAAGTCCAGGCTTCTCTCCTTCTCAGAAGCGCTGGTCAAACAGGAACTCTTCTCTTCTTCTCTGCCTCCATAATTCAGGGAATGGAACACCAATAAAACCCAGGCCAGGTGAATGAGGCACAATGCGCTATTGAAACTCTGCTTTAATGAGAGAGAGAGAGAGAGAGAGAGAGAGAGAGACAAAGAGACAGTGAGAGAGAGAGAGACACAGACAGACAGAGAGAGAGAGAGAGAGAGAGAGAGAAAGAGACAGGGAGAGACCTCACTTGCTTTGGCAATGTTAACACATGTTTCCCATGCCAATAAAGCCCTTAAATTGAATTGAAATTGAATTGAATTGAGAGAGAGAGAGAGAGAGACAGAGAGAGAGAGAGAAATAAGACATACTTGTTTAAACACCCTCCCATCAATGTGGGTGTTACATTTTAGTCACACAAGCCTGGAATTTCTGCAGCTGCTTGCAAAAGGCTCTCTGTTTACGAGATCGCACTGGTCGACAAACACAGCCTGGCTATAGACAAACACAGCCTGGCTATAGACAAACACAGCCTGGCTATAGACAAACACAGCCTGGCTATAGACAAACACAGCCTGGCTATAGACAAACACAGCCTGGCTATAGACAAACACAGCCTGGCTAGCCACAGGCTATAGACAAACACAGCCCGTCTATAGACAAACACAGCCCGTCTATAGACAAACACAGCCCGTCTATAGACAAACACAGCCCGTCTATAGGCAAACACAGCCCGTCTATAGGCAAACACAGCCCGTCTATAGGCAAACACAGCCCGTCTATAGGCAAACACAGCCCGTCTATAGGCAAACACAGCCCGGCTATAGGCAAACACAGCCCATCTATAGACAAACACAGCCCGGCTATAGGCAAACACAGCCCGTCTATAGGCAAACACAGCCCGTCTATAGACAAACACAGCCCGTCTATAGACAAACACAGCCCGTCTATAGACAAACACAGCCCGTCTATAGACAAACACAGCCCGTCTATAGACAAACACAGCCCATCTATAGGCTGGCTGGCTGCTTCTCTCGGACTCCTTTCTTCTCTTCACCCCTTAGGTTACTGTAAGTTAAAATAGGTTGCTTGGTTAAGTTAGGTAGCTTGGTTAAGTTAGGTAGCTTGGTTTGGTTAATTTAGGTAGCTTGGTTTGGTTAATTTAGGTAGCTTGGTTTGGTTAATTTAGGTAGCTTGGTTTGGTTAATTTAGGTAGCTTGGTTTGGTTAATTTAGGTAGCTTGGTTTGGTTAATTTAGGTAGCTTGGTTTGGTTAATTTAGGTAACTTGGTTTGGTTAATTTAGGTAACTTGGTTTGGTTAATTTAGGTAGCTTGGTTAATTTAGGTAGCTTGGTTTGGTTACGTTAGGTGGTTTGGTTAAGTTAGGTAGCTTGGTTTGGTTAAGTTAGGTAGCTTGGTTTGGTTAAGTTAGGTAGCTTGGTTTGGTTAAGTTAGGTAGCTTGGTTTGGTTAATTTAGGTAACTTGGTTTGGTTAATTTAGGTAACTTGGTTTGGTTAATTTAGGTAACTTGGTTAATTTAGGTAGCTTGGTTAATTTAGGTAGCTTGGTTTGGTTACGTTAGGTAGTTTGGTTAAGTTAGGTAGCTTGGTTTGGTTAAGTTAGGTAGCTTGGTTTGGTTACGTTAGGTAGCTTGGTTTGGTTACGTTAGGTAACTTGGTTTGGTTAAGTTAGGTAGCTTGGTTTGGTTAATTTAGGTAGCTTGGTTTGGTTAATTTAGGTAGCTTAATTCCAGCATTTTAATACATTTCTTCAATTAATGTACTAATGTTTTATCATTTACACACTGTGCCAAGTTTGCTTTTTCTTAGTATGCTTTTATAAAAATAAATAAAAACACCTTTTTCCTTGATAGAAAAAGTATTACAGTTTTTCCCAATTGCTAAAACACAATTTGCTAAACTAGGCTGGTTTTATCAAAATACTTAACACAACTCACAAAACCACACAAACTGCAAAATACCTCATATATCCTGCAAAATGAAGTACCGCAACCAAAACTACAGAATGCATTATCAAAATCAACCATTAGCACGGAATGGGCCACACTTCATTCATATGACCAGATGTTTGTCTAACCAACTACACTGTTGGGCTTAATGAAAAGCTCATCTTTAGGAAGCTTTGCCATAATACTAAAATAGTTCAAATTGTAGAAAATCTTCAGATGCACAGAAATATTTGCAGATACACACACACATGCTGTTGAAACAGTTAATTTTTTATACGCACAGCAGATATATTTACATTGGACTGAACAAAAATATGCAAAACAAAAAACCAGTAAACTGAAAAAGAAAATGCCGTTTCTCCCCCTTCTGCTTTCTGCTAGGTTGAACCCAGCCTCGTCTATAAAGATGAACTCATGTGGGATTGAGCATCCATTTCCAGTACTCCCTGAAAACAAAGAACAAAAGCAGGCAATATGGTGTTATCCAGTACACTGGGAAACAATGTGTGTAGTGTACTGCAGTCAATATGGTGTTATCCAGTACACTGAGAAACAATGTTGTGTGTAGTGTACTGCAGTCAATATTGTACTTACATCCACATATGCTCGTCTGACCTCTTTGTTTCTTTGAGAGTTTCTCTCAAACGGCACCTTATAAAGTTGTTTAATTCTGATTTGGTTTCGCGTGAGAATGCGAGCCAATGTGGACAGACTGACTCGTTGAATGTTGTTGAATATGGTGTGGTCTTGGATGATGTGGCTTTGAATTTCTCGTAATCTGATTTCATTATTTTCCAAAACCAAGTTTACAATGTTAGCTTCCTGTACCCCGGTGAACATTTGGCCCCTTCCTCCACCATGGTTGGCCCCTTCCTCTACCATGGTTGGCCCCTTCCTCCACCATGGTTGGCCCCTTCCTCCACCACGGTTGGCCACTTCCTCCACCACGGTTGGCCACCTCCACCACGGTTGGCCCCTCCTCCACCACGGTTGGCCCCTTCCTCCACCACGGTTGGCCCCTTCCTCCACCAAGGTTGGCCCCTTCCTCTACCATGGTTGGCCCCTTCCTCTACCATGGTTGGCCCCTTCCTCTACCATGGTTGGCCCCTTCCTCTACCATGGTTGGCCCCTTCCTCTACCATGGTTGGCCCCTTCCTCCACCATGGTTGGCCCCTTCCTCCACCATGGTTGGCCCCTTCCTCTACCATGGTTGGCCCCTTCCTCCACCATGGTTGGCCCCTTCCTCTACCATGGTTGCGTCTCTCACATTGTCAGCCCATGGTTGATGACATGATCAACTAAGGTTGCTCTGATTTCACTCTCTGTCCAGCCCCTCACATTGTCAGCCCAAGGTTGATGACATGATCAACTAAGGTTGCTCTGATTTCACTCTCTGTCCAGCCTCTCACATTGTCAGCCCATGGTTGATGACATGATCAACTAAGGTTGCTCTGATTTCACTCTCTGTCCAGCCTCTCACATTGTCAGCCCATGGTTGATGACATGATCAACTAAGGTTGCTCTGATTTCATTTGAAAGTTGTTGTCTTCTTTGGCCATGAACTCCTCTACCAGCTCTACCCCTACCTCTCACTCTTTCCTCCCCCTCTCATTCTCACCCTCCCTCGACCTCTTCCTCTCTCTGCAACGGCTTCCGTTGTTGTAAAACAAAAGGTGCTCACCTGTGGTCTTTTCATAGTGCTTACTTCCTGATTGAAGTGGTAACAATTAACCATTGAGGTGTTTGGCCAGGTGGCACATGTATTGGCCAATTAGCTCATGTAGTGTCATTTTGAATGGCAGTGTTTTGAAATGGCCAACATGTGACTTTATGTCAGATTGTTGTGTCTTATGCAGAGAACCGTGTGCAGTGCATTTAAAACGTGCCATTTAGAATTGCAAAATGTGTGTGAAGCAGAAAATGTCTTTAGACTTTTGGAGACTTGAGAAGAGGTTTTGCTCTCTGTGTGTCAGTTTAAATAATTGTGCTGTGCATGTCATTTTAGTGTGTTAGCAATTGGAAAAAACTGTATTCTCTTTGACTGTGTATTTCCGGCAGTTTCTTACTTCCACCACTAGAGAGCTTATTTTCGCCACTTATTTGAAACATATGTTTACATTATACATTTTGTATTGTAGATATGTAATGGTGTAATAATGTTATGATGTACTGTTTTATCTTTTGTTTTATGTGTGATGTAAGTGCCTTAATGTGTTTGTACCCCAGGAAGATTAGCTGCTGCCTTGGCAGGAACGGTTAAGTTAGGTAGCTTGGGGGGGTGTGTGTAACTAATGGGGATCGCTAATAGATGCAAATACGTCCCTGTTTGTGAGCATTTCTCCTTTGCCAAGATAATCCATCCACCTGACAGGTGTAGCATTTCAAGAAGCTGATTAAACAGCATGATCATTACACAGGTGCACCTTACGCTGGGGACAATAAAAGGCCGCTCTAAAATGATCAATTTGGTCACACAACACAATGCCACAGATGTCTCAAGTTTTGAGGGAGCGTGCAATTGGCATGTTGACTGCAGGATTGTCCACCAGAGCTGTGGCCAGAGAATTGAATGTTAATTTCTCTACCATAAGCCGCCTCCAACGTCATTTTAAAGAGTTTGGCACTACGTCCAACCGGCCTCACAACTGCAGACCACATGTAACCAGACCAGCCCAGGACCTCCTGCGGGAAGGTCTGTGACCAACAGATGCATAGTCAAGTGAAATCCATAGATTAGGGCCTAATGAATTTATTTAAATTCACTGATTTCTGTATATGAACTGTAACTCAGTAAAATCTTTGACATTGTTGCATGCACCATACAGTTTTATACCAGATATACCATACAGTTTTATACCAGATATACCATACAGTTTTATACCAGATATACCATACAGTTTTATACCAGATATACCATACAGTTTTATACCAGATATACCATATAGTTTTATAACCGATACACAGATAGTTGTTTAGGAATGTGTCTCATTGTAATGGTTCTCACCATAATCTAAGGGCCCCAAGGGGTGTGTCACATGGTGGTCAGCCACCTCCTCTCCCTCTGTCCAGCTTCTCTTTCTCAAGTGGCTGTTAACCTGACAGAGATGTAGTAGCCTGCTGTGGACACACACACACACACACACACACACACACACACACACACAGAGGCATCTTTGCTATCATATGGAGGAGTCAGACTCTGCTATCGTATTGAAGAGGAGACAGACTGCTATCGTATTGAAGAGGAGACAGACTGCTATCGTATTGAAGAGGACACAGACTGCTATCGTATTGAAGAGGAGACAGACTGCTATCGTATTGAAGAGGAGACAGACTGCTATCGTATTGAAGAGGAGACAGACTGCTATCGTATTGAAGAGGAGTCAGACTCTGCTATCGTATTGAAGAGGAGACAGACTGCTATCGTATTGAAGAGGAGTCAGACTGCTATCGTATTGAAGAGGAGACAGACTGCTATCATATTGAAGAGGAGTCAGACTCTGCTGTCGTATTGAAGAGGAGTCAGACTCTGCTATCATATTGAAGAGGAGACAGACTGCTATCGTATTGAAGAGGAGTCAGACTCTGCTATCGTATTGAAGAGGACACAGACTGCTATCGTATTGAAGAGGAGTCAGACTGCTATCGTATTGAAGAGGAGTCAGACTGCTATCATATTGAAGAGGAGTCAGACTCTGCTATCGTATTGAAAAGGTGTCAGACTCTGCTATCGTATTGAAGAGGAGTCAGACTCTGCTATCATATTGAAGAGGAGACAGACTGCTATCGTATTGAAGAGGAGACAGACTGCTATCATATTGAAGAGGAGACAGACTGCTATCATATTGAAGAGGAGACAGACTGCTATCGTATTGAAGAGGAGACAGACTGCTATCGTACGGAAGAGGAGTCGGAATCTGCTATCCACTGAAGAGGAGACAGACTCTGCTATTCACTGAAGAGGAGACAGACTCTGCTATTCACTGAAGAGGAGCCAGACTGTCCTATCCACTGAAGAGGAGACAGACTGCTATCCACTGAAGAGGAGACAGACTGCTATCCACTGAAGAGGAGACAGACTGCTATCCACTGATGAGGAGACAGACTGCTATCCACTGAAGAGGAGACAGACTGCTATCCACTGAAGAGAAGACAGACTGCTATCCACTGAAGAGGAGACAGACTGCTATCCACTGAAGAGAAGACAGACTGCTATCCACTGAAGAAAAGACAGACTGCTACCCACTGAAGAGGAGACAGACTGCTATCCACTGAAGAGGAGACAGACTGCTATCCACTGAAGAGGAGACAGACTGCTATCCACTGAAGAGGAGTCAGACTGCTATCCACTGAAGAGAAGACAGACTGCTATCCACTGAAGAGGAGACAGACTGCTATCCACTGAAGAGAAGACAGACTGCTATCCACTGAAGAGGAGACAGACTGCTATCCACTGAAGAGAAGACAGACTGCTATCCACTGAAGAGGAGACAAACTGCTATCCACTGAAGAGGAGACAGACTGATATCCACTGAAGAGGAGACAGACTGATATCCACTGAAGAGGAGACAGACTCTGCTATCCACTGAAGAGGAGGCAGACTGCTATCCACTGAAGAGGAGGCAGACTGCTATCCACTGAAGAGGAGGCAGACTGCTATCCACTGAAGAGGAGTCAGACTGATATCCACAGAAGAGGAGTCAGACTGCTCTATCCATTTCCCACTGCCTTCTCAGTGACACACACCCAGGAGATAAAATGTAATGTACAGTTTTAGCTCCTGTTCTATAAGTTGTTTAATGTACTTATAACAAACAGCAGCAGGGAAAACTTAACCTGACTTCCAAATGCTACCTTATTCCCTGTATAGTGCACTACTTTTGATCAGGGCCCATGGTGCACTATACTATAGATAGGGGACAAGGTGACATTTGGCATGCTGCCTTGATCTTCATATACAGAACACATGGCACATACAGATACATTCAGCCTTGTTGACTCAGTGGGCCTGTTTGTGGCTGCCATTCAGCCTTGTTGACTCAGTGGGCCTGTTTGTGGCTGCCATTCAGCCTTGTTGACTCAGTGGGCCTGTTTGTGGTTGCCTTTCAGCCTTGTTGACTCAGTGGGCCTGTTTGTGGCTGCCTTTCAGCCTTGGCCTCTGGTCTGAAGTAGTGTACTATATAGGGAATAGGGTGCTATTTTGGAATAGTTGGCCGTCATAAACGTCTGCTGCATCTGTGTGTCAACGGCCTTCCATGTATTGACAGAGGGCTGTGTGTCTGTCTGTGTGTCTGTCTGTGTGTCTGTCTATGTGTGTCTGTCTGTGTGTCTGTCTGTGTGTCTGTCTGTGTGTCTGTCTGTCTGTCTGTCTGTCTAAATGTGACTGCATGTTAAACATATCGCTAAATCTGTCAGTCCTCTGACTGCTCCTTTGAGAACATTTCCTCTCCAACACTTTCCCATCAGAAGGATTAGCTACGAAATGCTTCTAGTCAATCATATTCCCCTCAGTCAATATGTTATTACATCATATTCCCCTCAGTCAATATGTTATTACATCATATTCCCCTCAGTCAATATGTTATTACATCATATTCCCCTCAGTGACAGATGTTGGTTATTTAGTGTGAATGCTCTTAGCTTGTAGTGTGTTTGTGTGTGTGTGTGTGTGTGTGTGTGTGTGTGTGTGCGTGTGTGTGCGTGTGTGTGTGTGTGTGTGCGTGCACTTAGCTTGTTGTGTGTGTGTGTGTGTGTGTGTGTGCGTGCACTTAGCTTGTTGTGTGTGTGTGTGTGTGTGTGTGTGTGCGTGCACTTAGCTTGTTGTGCGTGTGTGTGTGTGTGTGTGCGTGCGTGCACTTAGCTTGTTGTGCGTGTGTTTGTTGCGCTGGAAGGTGTGTGCTACGTGCACTACTTGTATGTATATTTTACTATCTTATTGACAATATTATCTTATTTCCATAATAATATTATCTTATATTTTATTATCTTATATTTGATTATCTTATATATTATTATCGTTTATAATCTGGGTGGTTCGAGCCCTGAATGCTGATTGGCTGACAGCTGTGGTATATCAGACCGTATACCACAGATTTGACAAAACATTTGTTTTTACTGCTCTAGTTACATAGGTAACCAGTTTATACAGCAATAAGACACCTCAGGGCTTGTGATATATGGCTAATATACCACGGCTAAGGGCTGTGTCCAGGCACTCTGCGTTGCGTCGTGCGTAGGGTTGCAAAGAGTTGGAAAACTTTCAGATACATTTTAAATGGGAAGTTAAGCCCTGGAATTTGGGGGAATTTTGCTTAAATTCATCAAAAAAAGTTAGCTTATAACAGTGATCCTTTTTTTGTGGCAATTCTTGGTTAAACTATCCTCAATTCAATGGAATTGCAACCCTCAACCCTGCACACTAATGATATGCTATTGAGCCCACAGTACTACACTGTCTGTGCCAAGGACTACATGCTTTCTGGTAAGTTATGATTACAATACTGGGTGGGGGAATATATTTTATATGACATACATTTTTTTGTTATCTAGTAAATAGTAGCCTACAGCAAAGTGTGTTTAAATAATTTCTAACTTGTCAACAATTTCTGCTAGTTAGTTTTTGCTACCATGTGGGTTTTAGCTGGCTTGAGCCTGCTAACTGAGGAGTGTTATTTCACCTGTTTCCATACATGTTTCATTGTAAAACATGTATCTTAAAAAGGAGTTGTTTAATCTAACTGCTTAACTATTTATCTGTACATGTAATTGTATTTGTTGTTTTTTTACTCATTTTTTCTCATCTTTACAGGAAAATGCCACGGGCACTATCTGATGTGTGAAGACATTTCACTGCAGCTAATGTAGAAGGAAAAGCTGTGTACATTTGCAAATACTGTGCCAAATCATATGTGAAGAATGCAACAAAGATGCAGAATCATCTGGCCAAGTGCATCAAGTTCCCTCAGCGCTCACGACAAGCAACCTCTGACAAAAGTCCCTCTACTTCTTATTCGAGGTGTAAATGATGAATCAGACAACTTATCGATGGCAACCGCTCATGGTCCTCCTTCCAATAGAAATTGATCCTCCAATTTCTATTGGAAGGATTTTATAATTTGTAATCTCCATATGATATGGTAAATATATCCAATGCAAAAAACATCTACACAATGCTTTTAATATTAATTCCCATATATTTCCGTTAATTCCCACGGAAAGTTTCCACCTCTGAATATTCTCCAAAATGTGCAACCCTAGTCGTGCTTAAGAACAGCCCTTAGCCGTGGTATATTGGCCATATACCACACCTCCACAGGCCTTATGGCTTAAATATAGTATTATGTTATATTGTATTATATATTATTGAGGGTAATCTGCTCCTGCTGTATATCTGGTCCACGGGCTGGCAATTCTGCCTGTCTGTCTGCCTGTCTGCCTGTCTGTCTGTCTGTCTGTCTGTCTGTCTGTCTGTCTGTCTGTCTGTCGGGTGTAAAGATCAGGTGTAACATAAATGAATGAACCTTGTGTTAAGCCCTCTGACTAACATCTTCTATTTCATAACACCCCTGTCTGCCTGTCTGCCTGTCTGTCTGTCGGGTGTAAAGATCAGGTGTAACATAAATGAATGAACCTTGTGTTAAGCCCTCTGACTAACACCTTCTATTTCATAACACCCCTGTCTGCTACTCTGCTGTATGCTTGAACTATATCTGGCTAAAAACACTGGATGAATGGAGATAATAGATAAAGAGAAACAGAGAGAGATAATAGAGAGATAATAACACTGTACAGTTGAAATCGGATGTTAACATACACCTTAGCCAAATACATTTAAACACAGTTTTTCCACAATTCCTGACATTTACATCCCAGTCTTAGGTCAGTTAGGATCACCACTTTATTTTAAGAATGTGAAATGTCAGAATAATAGTAGAGAGAATGATTTATTTCAGCTTTTATTTCTTTCATCACATTCCCAGTGGGTCAGAAGTTTCCATACACTCAATTAGGATTTGGTAGCATTGCCTTTAAATTGTTTAACTTGGGTCAAACGTGTCGGGTAGCCTTCCACAAGCTTCCAACAATACGTTGGGTGAATTTTGGCCCATTCCTCCTGACAGAGCTGGTGTAACTGAGTCAGGTTTGTAGGCCTCCTTGCTCGCACACGCTTTTTCAGTTCTGCCCACAAATGTTCTATAGGATTGAGGTCAGGGCTTTGTGATGGCCACTCCAATACCTTGACTTTGTTGTCCTTTAGCCATTTTGCCACAACTTTGGAAGCATGCTTGGGGTCATTGTCCATTTGGAAGACCCATTTGCGACCAAGCTTTAACTTCCTGACTGACGTCTTGAGATGTTGCTTCAATATATCCACATCATTTTACTTCCTCATGACGCCATCTATTTTGTTAAGTGCACCAGTCCCTCCTGCAACAAAGCACCACCACAACATGATGCTGCCACCTCCGTGCTTCACGGTTGGGATGGTGTTCTTTGGTTTGCAAGCCTCCCCCTTTTCATCCAAACATAATGATGGTCATTATGGCCAAACAGTTCTATTTTTGATTCATCAGACCAGAGGACATTTCTCCAGAAAGTATGATCTTTGTCCCCATGTGCAGTTGCAAACCGTAGTCTGGCTTTTTATGGTGGTTTTGGAGCAGTGGCTTCTTCCTTGCTGAGAGGCATTTCAGATTATGTCGATATAGGACTCGTTTTACTGTGGATATAGATACTTTTGTACCTGTTTCCTCCAGCATCTTCACAAGGTCCTTTGCTGTTCTGGGATTGATTTGCACTGAAGTACGTTCATCCCTAGGAGACAGAACGCGTCTCCTTCCTGAGCGGTATGATGGCTGCGTGGTCCCACGGTGTTTATACTTGCGTACTATTGTTTGTACAGATGAACGTGGAAACTTCAGGTGTTTGGAAATTACTCCCAATGATGATACAATGATACTCCCAATGAAATTTCTCCCAATGATGAACCAGACAAAATCAAATCATCAAATCAAATCAAATTTTATTTGTCACATACACATGGTTAGCAGATGTTAATGCGAGTGTAGCGAAATGCTTGTGCTTCTAGTTCCGACAATGCAGTAATAACCAACAAGTAATCTAACTAACAATTCCAAAACTACTGTCTTATACACAGTGTAAGGGGATAAAGAATATGTACATAAGGATATATGAATGAGTGATGGTACAGAGCAGCATAGGCAAGATACAGTAGCTGATATCGAGTACAGTATATACATATGAGATGAGTATATAAACAAAGTGGCATAGTTAAAGTGGCTAGTGATACATGTATTACATAAGGATGCAGTCGATGATATAGAGTACAGTATATACGTATGCATATGAGATGAATAATGTAGGGTATGTAAACATTATATAAGGTAGCATTGTTTAAAGTGGCTAGTGATATATTTACATCATTTCCCATCAATTCCCATTATTAAAGTGGCTGGAGTTGAGTCAGTGTCAGTGTGTTGGCAGCAGCCACTCAATGTTAGTGGTGGCTGTTTAACAGTCTGATGGCCTTGAGATAGAAGCTGTTTTTCAGTCTCTCGGTCCCAGCTTTGATGCACCTGTACTGACCTCGCCTTCTGGATGATAGCGGGGTGAACAGGCAGTGGCTCGGGTGGTTGATGTCCTTGATGATCTTTATGGCCTTCCTGTAACATCGGGTGGTGTAGGTGTCCTGGGGGGCAGGTAGTTTGCCCCCGGTGATGCGTTGTGCAGACCTCACTACCCTCTGGAGAGCCTTACGGTTGAGGGCGGAGCAGTTGCCGTACCAGGCGGTGATACAGCCCGCCAGGATGTTCTCGATTGTGCATCTGTAGAAGTTTGTGAGTGCTTTTGGTGACAAGCCAAATTTCTTCAGCCTCCTGAGGTTGAAGAGGCGCTGCTGCGCCTTCTTCACGATGCTGTCTGTGTGAGTGGGCCAATTCAGTTTGTCTGTGATGTGTATGCCGAGGAACTTAAAACTTGCTACCCTCTCCACTACTGTTCCATCGATGTGGATAGGGGGGTGTTCCCTCTGCTGTTTCCTGAAGTCCACAATCATCTCCTTAGTTTTGTTGACGTTGAGTGTGAGGTTATTTTCCTGACACCACACTCCGAGGGCCTTCACCTCCTCCCTGTAGGCCGTCTCGTCGTTGTTGGTAATCAAGCCTACCACTGTTGTGTCGTCCGCAAACTTGATGATTGAGTTGGAGGCGTGCGTGGCCACGCAGTCGTGGGTGAACAGGGAGTACAGGAGAGGACTCAGAACGCACCCTTGTGGGGCCCCAGTGTTGAGGATCAGCGGGGAGGAGATGTTGTTGCCTACCCTCACCACCTGGGGGCGGCCCGTCAGGAAGTCCAGTACCCAGTTGCACAGGGCGGGGTCGAGACCCAGGGTCTCGAGCTTGATGACGAGCTTGGAGGGTACTATGGTGTTGAATGCCGAGCTGTAGTCGATGAACAGCATTCTCACATAGGTATTCCTCTTGTCCAGATGGGTTAGGGCAGTGTGCAGTGTGGTTGAGATTGCATCGTCTGTGGACCTATTTGGGCGGTAAGCAAATTGGAGTGGGTCTAGGGTGTCAGGTAGGGTGGAGGTGATATGGTCCTTGACTAGTCTCTCAAAGCACTTCATGATGACGGATGTGAGTGCTACGGGCGGTAGTCGTTTAGCTCAGTTACCTTAGCTTTCTTGGGAACAGGAACAATGGTGGCCCTCTTGAAGCATGTGGGAACAGCAGACTGGTATAGGGATTGATTGAATATGTCCGTAAACACACCGGCCAGCTGGTCTGCGCATGCTCTGAGGGCGCGGCTGGGGATGCCGTCTGGGCCTGCAGCCTTGCGAGGGTTAACACGTTTAAATGTCTTACTCACCTCGGCTGCAGTGAAGGAGAGACCGCATGTTTTCATTGCAGGCCGTGTCAGTGGCACTGTATTGTCCTCAAAGCGGGCAAAAAGTTATTTAGTCTGCCTGGGAGCAAGACATCCTGGTCCGTGACTGGGCTGGATTTCTTCCTGTAGTCCGTGATTGACTGTAGACCCTGCCACATGCCTCTTGTGTCTGAGCCGTTGAATTGAGATTCTACTTTGTCTCTGTACTGACGCTTAGCTTGTTTAATAGCCTTGCGGAGGGAATAGCTGCACTGTTTGTATTCAGTCATGTCACCAGACACCTTGCCCTGATTAAAAGCAGTGGTTCGCGCTTTCAGTTTCACACGAATGCTGCCATCAATCCACGGTTTCTGGTTAGGGAATGTTTTAATCGTTGCTATGGGAACGACATCTTCCACGCACGTTCTAATGAACTCGCACACCGAATCAGCGTATTCGTCAATGTTGTTGTCTGACGCAATACGAAACATCTCCCAGTCCACGTGATGGAAGCAGTCTTGGAGTGTGGAGTCAGCTTGGTCAGACCAGCGTTGGACAGACCTCAGCGTGGGAGCTTCTTGTTTTAGTTTCTGTCTGTAGGCAGGTATCAACAAAATGGAGTCGTGGTCAGCTTTTCCGAAAGGGGGACGGGGCAGGGCCTTATATGCGTCGCGGAAGTTAGAGTAACAATGATCCAAGGTCTTTCCACCCCTGGTTGCGCAATCGATATGCTGATAAAATTTAGGGAGTCTTGTTTTCAGATTAGCCTTGTTAAAATCCCCAGCTACAATGAATGCAGCCTCCGGATAAATCGTTTCCAGTTTGCAGAGAGTTAAATAAAGTTAGTTCAGAGCCATCGATGTGTCTGCTTGGGGGGGGGATATATACGGCTGTGATTATAATTGAAGAGAATTCTCTTGGTAGATAATGCGGTCTACATTTGATTGTGAGGAATTCTAAATCAGGTGAACAGAAGGATTTGAGTTCCTGTATGTTTCTTTCATCACACCATGTCACGTTGGCCATAAGACATACGCCCCCGCCCCTCTTCTTACCAGAAAGATGTTTGTTTCTGTCGGCGCGATGCGTGGAGAAACCCGCTGGCTGCACCGCTTCGGATAGCGTCTCTCCAGTGAGCCATGTTTCCGTGAAACAAAGAACGTTACAGTCTCTGATGTCCCTCTGGAATGCTACCCTTGCTCGGATTTCATCAACCTTGTTGTCAAGAGACTGGACATTGGCAAGAAGAATGCTAGGGAGTGGTGCACGGTGTGCCCGTCTCCGGAGTCTGACCAGAAGACCGCCTCGTTTCCCTCTTTTTCGGAGTCGTCTTTTTGGGTCGCTGCATGGAATCCACTCCGTTGGCCTGTTTGTAAGGCAGAACACAGGATCCGCGTCGCGAAAAACATATTCTTGGTCGTACTGATGGTGAGTTGACGCTGATCTTATATTCAGTAGTTCTTCTCGACTGTATGTAATGAAACCTAAGATGACCTGGGGTACTAATGTAAGAAATAACACGTAAAAAAACAAAAACCTGCATAGTTTCCTAGGAACGCGAAACGAGGCGGCCATCTCTGTCGGCGCCGGAAGTGAAATTGTGGAGCTCTACAATTTTTTTTCTGAGGTCTTGGCTGATTCCTTTTGATTTTCCCATGATGTCAAGCAAAGAAGCACCGAGTTTGAAAGTAGGCCTTGAAATACATCCACAGGTACACCTCCAATTGACTCAAAAGTTGTCAATTAGCCTATCAGAAGCTATCAGAAGCTTCTTAAGCCATGACATCATGTTTAAAGGCACAGTCAACTTAGTGTAAGTAAACTTCTGACCCACTGGAATTGTGATACAGTGAATTATAAGTGAAATAATCTGTCTGTAAACAAATGTTGTAAAAAGGTATTGTGTCATGCACGAAGTAGATGTCCTAACCGACTTGCCAAAACTATAGTTTGTTAACAAGAAATTAGTGGAGTGGTTGAAAAATGACTCCAACCTAAGTGTATGTAAACTTTCGACTTCAACTGTACATAATTTTACATTTGTACTGTTCATTTTTATGAGAGAGAGAGAGAGAACAGAGTGTGTGCTACCAACAATGTGCTACCATCCCGGTGCAAATAAAGATCCCTTTCAATGAGCTCAGGATGGTCTCTCTCTTCCTGTCATGTGTCTGTTATCACTCCTCCTTCCTGTTGCTGAGACATCTAACATCATCCACATTGAATGGTTTCGCATCAACTTGCTACACTCTTTACATTCATGAACTAGCTCCATGCTAGACTCTTTACATTCATGAACTAGCTCCATGCTACACTCTTTACATTCATGAACTAGCTCCATGCTACACTCTTTACATTCATGAACTAGCTCCATGCTAGACTCTTTACATTCATGAACTAGCTCCATGCTACATTTTACATTCATGAACTAGCTCCATGCTAGAATCTTTACATTCATGAACTAGCTCCATGCTACACTCTTTACATTCATGAACTAGCTCCATGCTAGACTCTTTACATTCATGAACTAGCTCCATGCTACACTCTTTACATTCATGAACTAGCTCCATGCTACACTCTTTACATTCATGAACTAGCTCCATGCTACACTCTTTACATTCATGAACTAGCTCCATGCTACACTCTTCAGATTCATGAACTAGCTCCATGCTACACTCTTCAGATTCATGAACTAGCTCCATGCTACACTCTTTACATTCATTTAGCATCTTAATCCCCCTCGGGGTATGTTTGTGGTGTGTATTGCATATTACATATTTAAATGTATTTTGGAATGATACACTTTGTAGAAAGACAATTTCATCAGAGTAAAATTACGTTTTTGTTTTTGTTCATGTTTATGTTGAATGATCTTACCCAAATAGACTCCATTTTGTTTTATCATAATTGTCTGTTTGTGCGGAATGTGGTAAACTTTTCTCAGCAGCCTATACATTTTAATTTCCCTTCCCTTTATATTAAAGTGGGCTGTTCCTATTAGATCCATGGTGGGGACTAAATGTTTGTGGTCAATGTGTGGCCAGGTTGTAGCCAGGTTGTGGTCAGGTTGTGGTCAGGTTGTGGTCAGGTTGTGGCCAGGTTGTGGTCAGGGTGTGGTCAGTGTGTGGTCAGGTTGTGGTCAGTGTGTGGTCAGGTTGTGGTCAGTGTGTGGTCAGTGTGTGGTCAGTGTGTGGTCAGTGTGTGGTCAGGGTGTGGTCAGTGTGTGGTCAGGTCAGGTGTGGTCAGTGTGTGGTCAGGTGTGGTCAGTCAGGTTGTCAGGTGTGGTCAGTGTTGTGGTCAGGTTGTGGTCAGGTGTGTCAGGTTGTGGTCAGTGTGTGGTCAGGTTGTGTCAGGTTGTGGTCAGGTTGTGGTCAGGTTGTGGTCAGTGTGTGGTCAGTGTGGTCAGGTGTGTGGTCAGTGTGTGGTCAGTGTGGTCAGGTCAGTGTGTGGTCAGGGGTCAGGTTGTGGTCAGTGTGTGGTCAGGGTGTGGTCAGTGTGTGGTCAGGTTGTGGTCAGTGTGTGGTCAGGTTGTGGTCAGTGTGTCAGGTTGTGGTCAGTGTGTGTAGTCAGGTTGTGGTCAGGTGTGGTCAGGTTGTAGTCAGGTTGTGGTCAGTGTGTGGTCAGTGTCAGGTAGTCAGGTTGTGGTCAGTGTGTGGTCAGGTGGTGTGGTCAGTGTGTGGTCAGGTTCAGTGGTCAGTGTGTGGTGTGTGTCAGTGTGGTCAGGTCAGGTTGTGGTCAGGTTGTGGTCAGTGTGTGGTCAGTGTGTGGTCAGGGTGTGGTCAGGTTCAGTGGTCAGGTTGTGGTCAGTGTGTGTAGTCAGGGTGTAGTCAGGTTGTGGTCAGGTGTGGTCAGGTTGTGGTCAGTGTGTGGTCAGTGTGTGGTCAGAGTGTGGTCAGTGTGTGGTCAGGTTGTGGTCAGTGTGTGGTCAGGGTATGGTCAGTGTGTGGTCAGGTTGTGGTCAGTGTGTGGTCAGGTGTGTAGTCAGGTTGTGGTCAGTGTGTAGTCAGGTTGTGGTCAGGTGTGTCAGTGTGTCAGGTTGTGGTCAGGTTGTGGTCAGGGTGTGGTCAGTGTGTCAGGGTGTGGTCAGTGTGTGGTCAGTGTGGTCAGTGTGTGGTCAGTGTGTGTAGTCAGGTCAGTGGTCAGGTGTGGTCAGTGTGGTCAGTCAGGGTCAGTGTGTGGTCAGGTTGTGGTCAGGTTGTGTGGTCAGTGTGTGGTCAGGTTGTGGTCAGTGTGTGGTCAGTGTGTGGTCAGGTGTAGGTGTGGTCAGTGTGTGGTCAGGTGTGGTCAGGTCAGTGTGTGGTACAGTGTGTAGTCAGGTTGTGGTCAGTGTGTAGTCAGGTTGTGGTCAGTGTGTCAGGTTGTGGTCAGTGTGTGGTCAGGTTGTGGTCAGGGTGTGGTCAGGTTGTGGTCAGTGTGTGTCAGTCAGGTTGTGGGTCAGTGTGTGGTCAGTGTGTGGTCAGTGTGTGGTCAGTGTGGTCAGGTTGTGGTCAGTGTGTAGTCAGGTTGTGGTCAGTGTGTGTGGTCAGTGGTCAGTGGTCAGTGTAGTCAGGTTGTGGTCAGTGTGGTCAGTGTGTGGTCAGGTTGTGGTCAGTGTGTGGTCAGTGTGTGGTCAGTGTGTGGTCAGGTTGTGGTCAGGTGTGTAGTCAGGTTGTGGTCAGTGTTGTGGTCAGTGTGTGGTCAGGTTGTGGTCAGTGTTGTGTAGTCAGGTTGTGGTCAGGGTCAGGGTGTGGTCAGGGTGGTCAGGTCAGTGTGTGTAGTCAGGTTGTGGTCAGGGTGGTCAGGGTGTCAGGGTGTGGTCAGGTGTAGTCAGGTTGTGGTCAGTGTGTGGTCAGGTTGTGGTCAGGTTGTGGTCAGGGTGTGGTCAGTGTGTGGTCAGGTTGTGGTCAGGGTGTGGTCAGTGTGTGGTCAGTGTGGTCAGGTCAGTGTGTAGTCAGGTTGTGGTCAGGTTGTGGTCAGTGTGTGGTCAGGTTGTGGTCAGTGTGTGGTCAGGTTGTGGTCAGTGTGTAGTCAGGTTGTGGTCAGTGTGTGGTCAGTGTGTGGTCAGTGTGTGGTCAGGTTGTAGTCAGTGTGTGGTCAGTGTGTGGTCAGGTTGTGGTCAGGTTGTTTGTTTTCCTTCTCCTCCACTGAAGAGATCATCATCTGTTTCATCCTTTAAAATGTGTTCAGTCAGGACAAAGCAGTTCGCCAGAGAGGAAGCTGGGAAATTCAAGTGTCGGTATCGGTGGCGGCTCCTCGTCGCTGATTCAGGAGGTCAGTAACCCTACACCCACACCCCATCGCCACACCCCACCCAACCCCACCCGGACTATTTGCATTGTGTCCCCTCTCTACTGTATATAGCCTCTTTACTGTATATAGCCTCTACTGTATATAGCCTCTCTACTGTATATAGCCTTTCTACTGTATATAGCCTCTTTACTGTATATTGCCTCTTTACTGTATATAGCCTCTACTGTACATAACCTCTCTACTGTATATAGCCTCTCTACTGTATATAGCATCTACTGTATATAGCCTCTCTACTGTATATAGCCTCTCTACTGTATATAGCCTCTACTGTATATAACCTCTCTACTGTATATAGCCTCTTTACTGTATATAGCCTCTCTACTGTATATAGCCTCTTTACTGTATATAGCCTCTTTACTGTATATAGCCTCTCTACTGTATATAGCCTCTCTACTGTATATCGCCTCTCTACTGTATATAGCCCCTTTACTGTATATAGCCTCCCTACTGTATATAGCCTCTCTACTGTATATAGCCTCTACTGTATATAGCCTCTACTGTATATAACCTCCCTACTGTATATAGCCTCTCTACTGTATGTAGCCTATCTACTGTATATAGCCTCTACTGTATATAACCTCTCTACTGTATATAGCATCTCTACTGTATATAGCCTCTCTACTGTATATAGCCTCTACTTTTATAGCCTCTCTATTGTTATAACCTCTCTACTGTATATAGCCTCTACTTTTATAGCCTCTCTACTGTATATAACCTCTCTACTGTATATAACCTCTCTACTGTATATAGCATCTCTACTGTATATAGCCTTTCCACTGAATATAGCCTCTCTACTGTATATAGCCTTTCTACTGTATATAACCTCTCTACTGTATATAGCATCTCTACTGTATATAGCCTCTCTACTGTATATAGCCTCTCTACTGTATATAGCCTCTCCACTGTATATAGCCTCTCTACTGTATATAGCCTCTCTATTGTATATAACCTCTCTACTGTATATAGCATCTCTACTGTATATAGCATCTCTACTGTATATAGCATCTCTACTGTATATAGCCTTTCCACTGAATATAGCCTCTCTACTGTATATAGCCTCTCTACTGTATATAACCTCTCTACTGTATATAGCATCTCTACTGTATATAGCATCTCTACTGTATATAGCCTTTCCACTGAATATAGCCTCTCTACTGTATATAGCATCTCTACTGTATATAGCCTATCTACTGTATATAGCCTGTCTTTTTACTGTTGTTTTATTTCTTTACCCACCTATTGTTCACCTAATACCTATTTTGCACTATTGGTTAGAGCCTGTAAGTAAGCATTTCACTGTGAGGTCTACTACACCTGTTGTATTCAGCATTTCACTGTAAGGTCTACTACACCTGTTGTATTCAGCATTTCACTGTAAGGTCTACTACACCTGTTGTATTCAGCATTTCACTGTAAGGTCTACTACACCTGTTGTATTCAGCATTTCACTGTGAGGTCTACTACACCTGTTGTATTCAGCATTTCACTGTGAGGTCTACTACACCTGTTGTATTCAGCATTTCACTGTGAGGTCTACTACACCTGTTGTATTCAGCATTTCACTGTGAGGTCTACTACACCTGTTGTATTCAGCATTTCACTGTAAGGTCTACTACACCTGTTGTATTCAGCATTTCACTGTGAGGTCTACTACACCTGTTGTATTCAGCATTTCACTGGCACCGGTACAGAGTCAATGTGGAGGCTATATACAAGGGGTACCGGTACAGAGTCAATGTGGAGGCTATATACAGGGGGTACCAGTACAGAGTCAATGTGGAGGCTATATACAGGGGGTACCGGTACAGAGTCAATGTGGAGGCTATATACAGGGGGTTACGGTACAGAGTCAATGTGGAGGCTATACACAGGGGGTACCGGTACAGAGTCAATGTGGAGGCTATATACAGGCTGTACCGGTACAGAGTCAATGTGGAGGCTATATACAGGGGGCACCAGTACAGAGTCAATGTGGAGGCTATATACAGGGGGCACAGTGAGTTAACTGCCTTGTTCAGGGGAACAGTGGGTTAACTGCCTTGTTCAGGGTACAGTGGGTTAACTGCCTTGTTCAGGGGAACAGTGGGTTAACTGCCTTGTTCAGGGGAACAGTGGGTTAACTGCCTTGCTCTGGGGAACAGTGGGTTAACTGCCTTGTTCAGGGGAACAGTGGGTTAACTGCCTTGCTCTGGGGAACAGTGGGTTAACTGCCTTGCTCTGGGGAACAGTGGGTTAACTGCCTTGCTCTGGGGAACAGTGGGTTAACTGCCTTGCTCTGGGGAACAGTGGGTTAACTGCCTTGCTCTGGGGAACAGTGGCTTAACTGCCTTGTTCAGGGGAACAGTGGGTTAACTGCCTTGCTCTGGGGAACAGTGGGTTAACTGCCTTGTTCAGGGGAACAGTGGCTTAACTGCCTTGTTCAGGGGAACAGTGGGTTAACTGCCTCACTCTGGGGAACAGTGGGTTAACTGCCTTGCTCTGGGGAACAGTGGGTTAACTGCCTCACTCTGGGGTAGAATGACACATTTGTACCTTGGCAGCTCGGGGATTTGATCCATAAACCGTTCGGTTACTGGCCCAACTCTACTTCCCGCCAGGCTACCTGCCGCCCATATTTTAAATATACCTTCTGGTCAAATTAATTATTAGATCAACCCCCCCCCCACACACACACACATTCGACAGGCAGACAACTTCCTGGTCGACACATCTAGGGTTTAAAAACACTCTTCTAGGTTGTAAAATAAGGCAGTTAAGCTGTCCCAAATGGCACCTTGTTCCCTATGGAGCCCTATAGGCTCTGGTCTAAAGTAGTGCACTATATAGGGAATAGGGCTCTGGTCTGAAGTAGTCCACTATATAGGGAATAGGGCCCTGGTCTAAAGTAGTGTACTATATAGGGAATAGGGCTCTGGTCGAAAGTAGTGCACTATATAGGGAATAGGGCTCTGGTCTAAAGTAGTGCACTATATAGGGAATAGGGCCCTGGTCTAAAGTAGTGCACTATATAGGGAATAGGGCTCTGGTCTAAAGTAGTGCACTATATAGGGAATAGGGCTCTGGTCTAAAGTAGTGCACTATATAGGGAATAGGGCCCTGGTCTAAAGTAGTGCACTATATAGGGAATAGGGCTCTGGTCTATAGTAGTGCACTATATAGGGAATGTACCAAAGCTTGGGCCAGGTTAAGTAACTACAGCTGTTTCTGTACCAAGGAAACCAAGGCAAGACAGTGATGTTGTTATGATACATAGTGTTTCCAGATCTGTTGTCGTTCTGATGGATGCCCTCCCCCACGTTCAACTTTATCAGCTCATTCAACAAACCGTGAAGGTGCCTGCTAAATCCTACATAAACCATGAATAGTGTGGGTGTGTGTGTGTGTGTGTGTGTGGGTGTGTGTGTGTGTGTGTGTGTGTGTGTGTGTGTGTGTGTGTGTGTGTGTGTGTGTGTGTGTGTGTGTGTGTGTGTGTGTGTGTGTAGGCTAGGTCATGACATAAACCGTGTATAGGTTGTAGATAACAAGTGACTCATGTCTCCATATTGACGTCAGTGATTGGTGTTGATGGGTAAAGTTTCATCATTTGAACCTGTGAAGCACATTGCATTGCATTCTAGGTCTGAAATGTGCTGCATAAATAAAGGCTGGATTTGATTTGAATACAAAACATTTGATCCCCCCAACACCCTCTTGCATCAGTTGGAAGCTCTGGTGGCTCATCATAAAATAATAAAACGACTATTTGCATTGTGAGCCCCCCCCCCCCCCTCTTTTATTATGCTGCTGCTACTCTCTGTTCATCATATATGCATAGTCACTTTAACTGTACATTCATGTACGTACTACCTCAATTGGCCCGACCAACCTGTGCTCCCACACATTGGCTAACCGGGCTATCTGCATCGTGTCCCATCACCCACAACCCCTCATTTTACTCTACTGCTACTCTCTGTTTATCATATATGCATCGTCACTTTAACTATATCTACATGTACATACAACCTCAATCAGTCTGACTAACCTGACTAACTGTCTGTATATAGCCTCTCTACTGTATATAACCTCTTTACTGTATATAGCCTCTCTACTGTATATAACCTCTCTACTGTATATAGTCCCTCTACTGTATATAGCCTCTCTACTGTATATAGCCTCTCTACTGTATATGGCCTCTACTCTATATAGCCTCTCTACTGTATATGGCCTCTACTCTATATAACCTCTCTACTGTATATAGCCTCTACTGTACATAGCCTCTACTGTACATAGCCTCTCTACTGTATATGGCCTCTACTCTATATAACCTCTCTACTGTATATAGTCTCTCTACTGTATATAGTCTCTCTACTGTATATAGTCTCTCTACTGTATATAGCCTCTCTACTGTATATAGTCTCTTTACTGTATATAGCCTCTACTGTATATAGCCTCTCTACTGTATATAGCCTCTCTACTGTATATAGCCTCTCTACTGTACATAGCCTCTCTACTGAATATAGTCTCTCTACTGTATATAGCCTTTCTTCTGTATATAGCCTCTACTGTATATAGTCTCTCTACTGTATATAGCCTCTCTACTGTATATAGTCTCTCTACTGTATAAAGCCTCTCTACTGTATAAAGCCTCTCTACTGTATATAGTCTCTCTACTGTATATAGCCTCTCTACTGTATATAGCCTCTCTACTGTATATAGCCTCTCTACTCTACTGTATATATAGTCTCTCTACTGTATATAGCCTCTACTGTATATAGCTGTATATAGCCTCTCTACTGTATATAGCCTCTCTACTGTATATAGTCTCTCTACTGAATATAGTCTCTCTATAGCCTCTCTGTATATAGCTGTACTGTATATAGCCTCTCTACTGTATATAGCCTCTCTACTGTATATAGCTCTACTGTATATAGTCTCTCTACTGTATATAGCCTCTACTGTATATAGCCTCTCTACTGTATATAGCTCTCTACTGTATATAGCCTTTCTACTGTCTCTACTGTATATAGTCTCTCTACTGTATATAGTCCTCTCTACTGTATATAGCCTCTCTCTACTGTATATAGCCTCTCTGTATATAGCCTACTGTATATAGTCTCTCTACTGTATATAGCCTCTCTACTGTATATAGCCTCTCTACTGAATATAGTCTCTCTACTGTATATAGCCTCTTCTGTATATAGCTCTACTGTATATAGTCTCTCTACTGTATATAGCCTCTCTACTGTATATAGCCTCTCTGTATATAGCCTCTCTACTGTATATAGTCTCTCTACTGTATATAGCTCTCTACTGTATAAAGCCTCTCTACTGTATATAGCCTCTCTGTATATAGTCTCTCTACTGTATAAAGCTGTATATAGCCTCTCTACTGTATATAGTCTCTCTACTGTATATAGCCTCTGTACTGTACATAACTGTATATAGCCTCTCTACTGTATATAGTCTCTCTACTGTATATAGCCTCTCTACTGTACTGTATATACTGTACATAGCCTCTCTACTGTACTGTATATAGCCTCTCTACTGTATATAGCCTCTCCTGTATATAGCCTCTCTACTGTATATAGTCTCTCTACTGTATATAGTCTCTCTACTGTATATGGCCTCTCTACTGTCTTTTTACTGTTGTTTAATTTCTTTACCCACCTATTGTTCACCTAACACATTTTTTGCACCATTGGTTAGAGCCTGTAAGTAAGCGTTTCACTGTTGTATTCAGCGCACGTGACAAATAAAGTTTGATTTGATTTGAAGACCTAGTGGCTAGGACTCCTCTGTAGCCAATCTTCAGTTACAGCCCCACTAAAACTCCTTAGCGATCTTTATCAGCCCATGGCACGAGACCATTCTCCCTAAATAAAGACTAATGACGATTTCTTTCCCTTATCAATTGAATTCATAGCCTATCAGCACTCTTTCCTGACAAATGTCCGGTTGGCCGTAGTAGGAGCCACACTCGCTGGGAGGAGAGGATAACGAATTATTCAGACTGCCTCACATGGGGGATGAAAAATCTATATTTGCCCCTATGGAAGAAAAAAGCAGAGGCCAATGGAAGCCGATATCATTCTGGAGGGAAGGAGGGAGTCAGCACTTAAGACAATGGTCAACAGTGGTCCTGTCTTAAAACAATGGTCAACAGTGGTCCTGTCTTAAAACAATGGTCAACAGTGGTCTTGTCTTAAAACAATGGTCAACAGTGGTCTTGTCTTTAAAAAATGGTCAACAGTGGTCTTGTCTTAAAACAATGGTCAACAGTGGTCTTGTCTTAAATGGTCAACAGTGGTCTTGTCTTAAAACAATGGTCAACAGTGGTCTTGTCTTAAAAACATGGTCAACAGTGGTCCTGTCTTTAAAAAATGTTCAACAGTGGTCTTGTCTTTAAACAATGGTCAACAGTAGTCTTTTCTTCAAACAATGGTCAACAGTGGTCTTGTCTTAAAACAATGGTCAACAGTGGTCTTGTCTTAAAATAATGGTCAACAGTGGTCTTGTTTTTAGCAACAAGCAGACCCAAGTGGCCCAGGAAAGGGGGTCGGACTCACTCACTCTCTCTCTCTCTCTAACTAATAAATATTTATAACAGATAACTAAGGAAATGAGGCTCCTCATGGTCCTCCGACCGGCTGCACAGTTCAGTGACCAGAACTATTCGCATAGCACCTTCACATCTAGATCTTTACGTGTGATCCCCACTAGTGGGGCGGCAGGGTAGCCTAGTGGTTAGAGCGTTGGACTAGTACCCGGAAGGTTGCAAGTTCAAATCCCTGAGCTGACAAGGTTTCCTGTCATTCTGCCCCTGAACAGGCAGAACCCACTATTCCTAGGGCGTCATTGAAAATAAGAATTTGTTCTTAACTGACTTTCCTAGTTAAATAAATAAACTAGTGTAGGCTAGGATTGATTTCAATTCCTTTGACTGAGCAGAAGCATTCATTAATACATCACGCCCATTCCTGTAGTAAATGAATGATGATTTTGTCATTGTTAAATGATAGACACATATTGTCCTTGCTGCCCACCCCAAGTTTGTGTGTTTAAGAATGCCAGCCTGGCAAATAGGAATCTGATGAATGGGTACTGTGAAGTCTTAACAGGAGCTTGCTTGACACTCTGTTTCTGTTTGGGACTGACCCACATACCCCGGCCCTGTGTTAGGACACTACTTACTGCTCTGATTACTGCTCCCGGGCTGTGTCCCAAACGGCTCTCTATTCACTATACTGTAGAGTACACTCCTTTTGATCAGGGCCCATAAGGCTGTGGTCTAAAGTAGTGTAGCGAATAGGGTGCCATGTGGGACACAGAACCTGGATTCCTCAGTTGGTCAGAGATCACTAAGGGATCACACTAACCCTCATATGATTTGAATGAGGTGAAAATAAATGAGTGGTCGGCTGTGTAGGCTGATATGGCCTCAGGGCAGCTTGGCAGTTTGTTAATAGTATTAATCCTACAGCCTGTAAAATCCCATAATGATGTGATGTTCCTGGTGACACTGCCTGCCACACTACTAGCCACACTGCTAAGCTAGGCTAGCGTCAGGTGATACTGCTAACCACACTGCTAGCCACACTGCTAGGTGAGGCTAAGACTAGCGTCAGGTGATACTGCTAGCCACACTGCTAAGCGAGATTAAGACTAGCGTCAGGTGATACTGCTAGCCACACTGCTAGGCGAGGCTAAGACTAGCGTCAGGTGATATTATTGTGATCCTGGTGGCACAATATCAAAAGTCTGACTGCATGGAGATGCTTGGGAATATGGTCAATACAGGGGACCATGTTGTGGGTGTTTCAGGGGAAAGGGGTATATTTGACCTCCATCATCTAGGGCGTGACAATGGTTAATAAAATCTCTCCATTTCTACCCATTTTTTTACGAGGTCTTGTAGGCCTTCTCATACAGCTGCAACTGTAAATGCATTTGTAAATCAAGACCTTTCTTGAGTTGGGCTCTGGGATGGTGCATCTGTTGAGAATGTGAGCCTATGGTTGTGTGGGGGGAAGGGTTGAGTGTGTGTGGGTGTATGTGTGTATCCCACAACTGTTGCGAAGGAGTAAAAGATGTTAGGGACAATAGAGGATGATCCACAGCTATATATAATACAAATCGAGGTGATGGAAAGGCATTTGGCAGTTGATCTACTTCAATTCGGTAAATGGCACTGTGTGCTCTTTTCGAAGGATGGATCCCAGTCTGTTCAGGGCTATGGGATACGGGGGGGTCGGGGGTGGTCTGTCGGGCATTGGGATGACAACCCAACTCGGGATGAGGAGGGCTTGTAGCGGGTGGAATAGTAAGGACCAATTGGAGGTTTACTTAGTAGCAATGCAAATATCATGGTACATCTATATATAAACTCTATAATATATATTGTTTACAGGAAACCCATTCTACAATTTTAGATGAAGTTTTGTGGAAAAAGAACTGGAGGGGAGAAATATACTTCTCCCATGGGCAAAGAAATTCAAAAGGGGTGATGGTTTTAATTAACAGTCATTTTGATCCAAATGTGCAAATTGTCCAAACAAATCCTCAAGGTAGATGGATAATTTTAAAGATCATTAAGGCAGATGGATTATTTTGAATATGCTATTGGACAATAAACAGATATGGCTTATTAACCTATACGGTCCAAATAATGATGATCCAAGCTTCTTTTAAAATATATCTAAGAATCTATCAACTCTACAAGCAGCACTAGACTCTAGTATTATGGTGGGAGATTTTAATATGGTCTTAAGTACCTCTATGGACCGGAAAGGAAATCACACTACAAACTATCACCCTCAGGCACCTAAGGAAACCTTTTTTGATATACTCAGAGGACTGTTATTAGCATGTTTTAACCACTCCTATATAAACGGTAGATTATCAGACACGCAACAAGAAGGTCTGATATCATTATTACTGAAACAGGATCCAAGTGGTAAATATAAAGATCCAGTCCATTTTAAAAATTGGAGACCTCTTACCACTTCAGTGTTGTGATGCAAAAATCCTAGCAAAATGCTTGGAGCATAGAATTAAAAAGGTATTGACAGATATTATTCATCCTAATCAGAAAGGTTTTTTTACATGGTTGATACATTGGAGATAATATAAGACAAGTACTGGAAACAATAGAATACTATGAAATATCGGGGACACCAGGCCTGGTTTTCATAGCTGATTTTGAAAAGGCTTTTGATAAAGTACGACTGGAGTTTATATATAAATGCCTAGAATATTTCAATTTTTGGGAATCTCTTATAAAATGGTTTAAAGTTATGTATAGTAGCCCTGTATAATAGTAAATAACAGCTACATCTCAGAAAGATTTAAACTCAATAGAGGAGTAAAACAAGGTTGTCCACTATCGGCATATCTATTTATTATTGCCATCGAAATGTTAGCTGCTAAGATTAGATCCAACAATAATATTAAGGGATTAGAAATCTGTGGCTTAAAAACTAAGGTGTCATTGTACGCTGATGTTTCATGTTTTCTTTTAATACCACAATTAGAATCTCTCCACGGCCTCTTAGAGGATCTAGAAACTTTTGCTATTCTCTCTGGATTAAAAGCAAATGACCAAATATTCCGTATTGGATCACAAAAAAAAAATGCACATTTTACATTACCATATAGTTTACCAATAAAATGGTCTGATGGAGATGTGGACATACTAGGTATACAAATCCCAAAAGAAAGAAATGATCTCACTCCAATACATTTTTATAGAAAGTTAGCAAAAATAGATAAGATCTTGTTACCATGGAAAGAAAAATACCTGTCTCTTTGTGGAAAAATCACCCTGATTAACTCTTGAGTCATATCACAGTTTACCTATTTGCTTATGGTTTTGCCTACACCTAGTGACCTGCTTTTTCAATTATATGAACATAAAATATTATATTTTATTTGGAACGGAAAGCCAGATAAAATTAAAAGGGCCTATTTGTATAACGAATATGAATTCGGTGGGCAGAAATGATTAAATATTAAAGCATTAGACCTCTCACTAAAGGCATCAGTCATACAAAAGTTATATTTAAATCCAAACTGGTTCTCTAGTAAATTGGTAGGAATGTCTCATCCTATGTTCAAGAATGGCCTTTTTCCCTTTATTCAGATTACACCTGCCCACTTTCAGTTGTTTGAAAAGGAAATCATCTCCAAAATATCTTTATTTTTTAAACAAGCCTTAGAAAGTTGGTTGCAATTTCAGTTTAATCCACCTGAAAGGATGGAACAAATAGTACAACAAATATTGTGGTTAAATTCAAATATACTAATTAGTTTTAAAAAATGTAATTTTCGATGAAATTTTAAAAAATGTATAATTTTTGTGAATGACATCATAAATAGGACTGATGGAGTTTTGTCACACATGCAGCTAACACAGACATATGGAAATGTCTGCTCTACCCAACATTACAACCAACTAATTGCAGCATCACCACAAAATGGAAGAGGCAACTAGAAGGGGGGACAAGTAAGGAACTTGTATGTCGGCCCTGTATTAAAGAACATAAATGGTTAAAGAAAAGTGTGATAAATAAAAACATTCACCAATTTCATTTAAGGACCAAAAACTGACAGCTGTGCCCTATAAATTGCAAAATAGTTGTGAAGAGATTTTTGATGTACCCGTTCCATGGCACATGGTTGATGAATTGATACGCAAAACAGCGCCGGATTCAAAACTTCAACTTTTTCCATTTATATTACTATACAAAATTCTTGCAACCAATAGAATGTTAAATATATGGGGGTACAATCTTCCCAGCTCTGCAGATTCTGCTGTGAGGAGGCAGAGTCATTAGATCATTTATTTTGGTGTTGTCCACATGGAGCTCGTTTTTGGTCACAGGTCCAGGAATGGCTGAAGAATTGCAACATTTGCCTAGAACTAACACTACAGATAGCAATAATGGGTGATTTGAAAAGCCATAGTCAATCAATCAATAATATAATAATGATATTACCAAAAATGTTTAAATTACAATCTGTAGAAGCTATGAGCATAGAAAGGTTCAGTACGTTTGTGAAGCATCACAGCACAGTTGAAAAATATATTGCAAATGGAAATCCAAAATGGATGGTGTTAAGAGATAGATGGGAGGGGTTGAATGGAGCTGAAGGGACTGAATGGTGTTAAGAGATAGATGGGAGGGGTTGAATGGAGCTGAAGGGACTGGTACTGCTGCCCCTCTCACATCTATAGAACTACTGCTGCCCCTCTCACATCTATACAGGTACTGCTGCCCCTCTCACATCTATAAAACTACTGCTGCCCCTCTCACATCTATACAGGTACTGCTGCCCCTCTCACATCTATAGAACTACTGCTGCCCCTCTCACATCTATACAGGTACTGCTGCCCCTCTCACATCTATACAGGTACTGCTGCCCCTCTCACATCTATACAGGTACTGCTGGCCCTCTCACATCTATACAGGTACTGCTGCCCCTCTCACATCTATACAGGTACTGCTGCCCCTCACATCTATAGAACTACTGCTGCCCCTCACATCTATAGAACTACTGCTGCCCCTCTCACATATATAGAACTACTGCTGCCCCTCTCACATCTATACAGGTACTGCTGCCCCTCTCACATCTATACATGTACTACTGCCCCTCTCACATCTATACAGGTACTGCTGCCCCTCTCACATCTACACAGGTACTGCTGCCACTCTCACATCTATACATGTACTGCTGTCCCTCTCACATCTATACAGGTACTGCTACCCCTCTCACATCTATACAAGTACTGCTGCCCCTCTCACATCTATACAGGTACTGCTGCCCCTCTAACATCTATACAGGTACTGCTGCCCCTCTCACATCTACACAGGTACTGCTGCCACTCTCACATCTATACATGTACTGCTGTCCCTCTCACATCTATAGAACTACTGCTGCCCCTCTCACATCTATAGAACTACTAAGGTACTGCTGCCCCTCACATCTATACAGGTACTGCTGCCCCTCTCACATCTATACAGGTACTGCTGCCCCTCTCACATCTTTACAGGTACTGCTGCCCCTCTCACATCTATACAGGTACTGCTGCCCCTCTCACATCTATACAGGTACTGCTGCCCCTCTCACATCTATACAGGTACTGCTGCCCCTCTCACATCTATACAGGTCACATCTACTGCTGCCCCTCTCACATCTATCTACAGGTACTGCTGCCCCTCTCACATCTATACAGGTACTGCTGCCCCTCTCACATCTACACAGGTACTGCTGCCACTCTCACATCTATACATGTACTGCTGTCCCTCTCACATCTATAGAACTACTGCTGCCCCTATCACATCTATAGAACTACTGCTGCCCCTCTCACATCTATAGAACTACTGCTGCCACTCTCACATCTATAGAACTACTGCTGCCCCTATCACATCTATAGAACTACTGCTGCCCCTCTCACATCTATAGAACTACTGCTGCCACTCTCACATCTATAGAACTACTGCTGCCACTCTCACATCTATAGAACTACTGCTGCCCCTATCACATCTATAGAACTACTGCTGCCCCTCTCACATCTATAGAACTACTGCTGCCACTCTCACATCTATACAGATACTGCTGCCCCTATCACATCTATATAACTACTGCTGCCCCTCTCACATCTATAGAACTACTGCTGCCACTCTCACATCTATACAGGTACTGCTGCCCCTATCACATCTATAGAACTACTGCTGCCCCTCTCACATCTATAGAACTACTGCTGCCACTCTCACATCTATACAACTACTGCTGCCCCTATCACATCTATAGAACTACTGCTGCCCCTCTCACATCTATAGAACTACTGCTGCCCCCATCTATAGAACTACATCTATCTATACAACTACTGCTGCCCCTCTCACATCTATAGAACTACTGCTGCCCCTCTCACATCTATAGAACTACTGCTGCCCCTCTCACATCTATAGAACTACTGCTGCCCCTATCACATCTCTACTGCTGCCCCTCTCATCTATAGAACTACTGCTGCCCCTCTCACATCTATACAGGTACTGCTGCCCCTCACATCTACATCTATCTAGAACTACTGCTGCCCCTCTCACATCTATAGAACTACTGCTGCCCCTCTCACATCTATAGAACTACTGCTGCCCCTCTCACATCTATACAGGTACTGCTGCCCCTCTCACATCTATAGAACTACTGCCCCTCTCACATCTATACTAGGTACTGCTGCCCCCCTCTCACATCTATAGAACTACTGCTGCCCCTCTCACATCTATAGAACTACTGCTGCCCCTCTCACATATATAGAACTACTGCTGCCCCTCTCACATCTATAGAACAGGCCCCTCTCACTGAACTACTGCCCCCTCTCACATCTATAGAACTACTGCTGCCCCTCTCACATCTATAGAACTACTGCTGCCCCTCTCACATCTATAGAACTACTGCTGCCCCTCTCACATCTATACAGGTACTGCTGCCCCTCTCACATCTATAGAACTACTGCCCCTCTCACATCTATACAGGTACTGCTGCCCCTCTCACATCTATATAACTACTGCTGCCCCTCTCACATCTATACAGGTACTGCTGCCCCTCTCACATCTATATAACTACTGCTGCCCCTCTCACATCTATACAGGTACTGCTGCCCCTCTCACATCTATACAGGTACTGCTGCCCCTCTCACATCTTTACAGGTACTGCTGCCCCTCTCACATCTTTACAGGTACTGCTGCCCCTCTCACATCTATGCAGGTACTGCTGCCCCTCTCACATCTATAGAACTACTGCTGCCCCTCTCACATTTATATAAATACTGCTGCCCCTCTCACATCTATAGAACTGCAGCTGCCCCTCTCACATCTATACAGACCTGCTGCCCCTCTCACATCTATAGAACTACTGCTGCCCCTCTCACATCTATATAAATACTGCTGCCCCTCTCACATCTATACAGGTACTGCTGCCCCTCTCACATCTATACAGGTGCTGCTGCCCTCTCACATCTATACAGGTACTGCTGCCCCTCTCACATCTATACAGGTACTGCTGCCCCTCTCACATCTATACAACTGCTGCTGCCCCTCTCACATCTATATAAATACTGCTGCCCCTCTCACATCTATACAACTGCTGCTGCCCCTCTCACATCTATAGAACTACTGCTGCCCCTCTCACATCTATACAGGTACTGCTGCCCCTCTCACATCTATACAGGTGCTGCTGCCCCTCTCACATCTATACAGGTACTGCTGCCCCTCTCACATCTATACAGGTACTGCTGCCCCTCTCACATCTATACAGGTACTGCTGCCCCTCTTCCTCCTATAATTTGGTCACCATTCATTCCGAGGTTCTGAGACCCTAGAATTGTGTTTAGTGGGAAACAAATTTCCACTCAAGGTACAGCTCTCATACAGTATGTGACCGTATAGGACTTTTCATGTTTGATGTCTGACCTTCCCCTTTGTTTAGACATTGTTAGATATTGTCTGTGATGCCGGGAACAACTAATGGTGTAGCCAGGTCAGTGATATGCTGCCATTTAGGTCTGCTCCCATATGGCCCGGTTTACCTCCATCCATACATTCATCTATTCGACAAATGAAGTTATGGTCTCATTAACATCTACGCCATCAGAGTAACCTATTTTCTAAATGATTCGGCTTCTATTGGCTTATTGACCTGATGATTGAATTATTAGACATATTCTTCACTGGTTATTAACTAACTATAACTAAGTAATTTAGTTACTTATCCATTTGTCTATAGTCTAGACTCCCAACTGTAAATTTACAGTGTAAATATTGTGTAAAGGTAATTCCCTTATTTAGGCAGTCAACAGGCAGTTAACCAGTTCCCCGGTAGGCCATTATTGTAAATTAGATTTTGGTCTTAACTGACTTGCCTAGTTAAATAACGGTTAAATATAAAAAATATAAAATTAAAATAAAACAGGCACAAACAAAACTGAATGTAGAATGAATTTAACCATAAAAAAGTGTTAAAAGAAAACCTTTGACAGTAACCAGTCTGATGTAATAACACAGCCACAGTAACCAGTCTGATGTAATAACACAGCCACAGTAACCAGTCTGATGTAATAACACAGCCACAGTAACCAGTCTGATGTAATAACACAGCCACAGTAACCAGTCTGATGTAATAACACAGCCACAGTAACCAGTCTGATGTAATAACACAGCCACAGTAACCAGTCTGATGTCATAACACAGCCACAGTAACCAGTCTGATGTAATAACACAGCACACCACTACATAACACAGCACAACACACCACTACATAACACAGCACAGTAACCAGTCTGATGTCATAACACTAGCACACACCACTACATAACACAGCACAACAACACTACACTACACTACACTACATAACATAGCACAACACACCACTACATAACACAGCACAACACACCACTACATAACACTACACTACACTACACTACACTACATAACACAGCACAACACAACATAACACAGCACAACACACCACTACATAACACAACACAACACTACATAACACAACACAACACACCACTACATAACACAACACACACACTACATAACACAACACAACACAACACAACATAACACAACACATAACATAACATAACACTACATAACACAACATAACACAACACAGCACAGCACAGCACACTACATAACATAACACAACACTACATAACACACATAACATAACACAACACTACAACACAGCACAACACAACACTAACACACTACACACAACACACCACATAACACAACACAACACTACACAACACACACACAACACAACACAACACAACACACACAACAGCACATACACACAACACAACACAACACAACACAACACTACATAACACAACACAACACTACACACACTACACACAGCACATAACACAGCACAACACACCACACATAACACAACACCAACACAGCACAACACAACACAACACAACACAACACAACACAACACAACACAACACAACACAACACAACACACACACACACACACAACACTACACTACACTACACAACACAACACAACACAACACAACACTACACTAACTACACACACTACACACACACTACACACAGCACAACACAACACAACACAACACAACACAACACTACACAACACTACACAACACAACACAACACAACACAACACAACACAACACTACACAACACAACACAACACAACACTACACAACACAACACAACACAACACAACACAACACAACACAACACACCACATACATAACACAGCACACCACTACATAACACAGCACAACACAACACAACACAACACAACACACAACACTACACAACACAACACAACACAACACAACACAACACAACACAACACACCACTACATAACACAGCACACCACTACATAACACAACACACAACACAACACAACACTACACAACACTACACAACACAACACAACACAACACAACACTACACAACACAACAACACAACACACACAACACTACACAACACACAACACACAACACAACACAACACACACACACCACTACATAACACAGCACACACACATAACACAGCACAACACATAACACACAACACAACACAACACACACACAACACTACACAACACAACACAACACAACACAACACTACACAACACTACACACTACACAACACAACACAACACAACACAACACTACACTACACTACACTACACACACACACTACACACACACACTACACTAACACACTACACAACACAACACAACACAACACAACACAACACAACACTACACTAACACACAACACAACACAACACAACACAACACTACACTACACTAACACACTACACTACACTACACTACACAACACACTACACACTACACAACACAACACAACACAACACTACACTACATAACTCAGCACAACACTACACAACACTACACTACACAACACAACACAACACAACACTACACTAACACACTACACAACACAACACACAACACTAACACACTACACTACACTACACTACACAACACACACTACACAACACACAACACAACACTACACAACACTAACAACACAACACAACACAACACACTACATAACTCAGCACAACACACCACACCACTACATAACAACACTACACAACACAACACAACACAACACTACACTAATAACTCAGCACAACACACCACACCACATAACACACCACTACATAACACAGCACAGCACACCACTACATAACACAGCACAGCACAACACACCACAAGACAAGACAAGACAAGACGACACAAGACAAGAGACAGACAGAAAGGCAGGGAGACAGACAGAAAGGCAGGGACACAGTGAGACAGACAGACAGACAGGCAGGGAGACAGTGAGACAGACAGGCAGGGAGACAGTGAGACAGACAGACATGCAGGAGGACAGTGAGACAGACAGGCAGGCAGGAAGACAGACAGAAAGGCAGGGAGACAGTGAGACAGACAGACAGACAGGCAGTGAGACAGACAGGCAGGCAGGGAGGCAGACAGACAGGCAGGGAGACAGACAGAAAGGCAGGGAGACAGTGAGACAGACAGACATACAGACAGACAGGCAGGGAGACATTGAGACAGACAGACAGGCAGGGAGACAGTGAGACAGACAGAAAGGCAGGGAGACAGTGAGACAGACAGACAGGCATGGAGACAGTGAGACAGACAGACAGGCAGGGAGACAGTGAGACAGACAGATAGGCAGGGAGACAGACAGACAGGCAGGGAGACAGACAGACAGGCAGGGAGACAGACAGAAAGGCAGGGAGACAGTGAGACAGACAGACAGGCATGGAGACAGTGAGACAGACAGGCAGGGAGACAGTGAGACAGACAGAAAGGCAGGGAGACAGTGAGACAGACAGACAGGCAGGGAGACAGTGAGACAGACAGACAGGCAGGGAGACAGTGAGACAGACAGACAGGCAGGGAGACAGACAGACAGGCAGGGAGACAGTGAGACAGACAGACAGTCTGGGAGACAGTGAGACAGACAGACAGGCAGGCAGGAAGACAGACAGAAAGACAGGGAGACAGTGAGACAGACAGAAAGGCAGGGAGACAGTGAGACAGTGAAAGACAGAACGGCAGGGAGACAGTGAACAGAGACAGAGACAGGCAGGGACAGTCAGACAGAAAGGCAGGAGACAGTGAGACAGACAGAAAGGCAGGGAGACAGTGAGACAGACAGACAGGGAGTCAGGAGGGAGACAGAAGACAGGCAGGGAGTCGGACAGAAAGGCTGGGAGACAGTGAGACAGACAGACAGACAGGCAGGGAGACATTGAGACAGACAGACAGGCAGGGAGACATTGAGACAGACAGACAGGCAGGGAGACAGTGGGACAGACGGACAGGCAGGGAGACAGTGAGACAGACAGACAGACAGGCAGGGAGACAGTGGGACAGACAGACAGGCAGGGAGACATTGAGACAGACAGACAGGCAGGGAGACATTGAGACAGACAGACAGGCAGGGAGACAGTAGGACAGACAGACAGACAGGCAGGGAGACAGTAGGACAGACAGACAGACAGGCAGGGAGACAGTGGGACAGACAGACAGGCAGGGAGACATTGGGACAGACAGACAGGGAGTCGGACAGACAGGCAGGGAGACAGTGAGACAGACAGACAGGCAGGGAGACAGTGGGACAGACAGACAGGCAGGGAGACAGTGGGACAGACAGACAGGCAGGGAGACAGTGAGACAGACAGACAGGCAGGGAGACAGTGAGACAGACAGACAGGCTGGCCTATAAAAACAGAGGCATCATGGGAATAGCAGCTATTTGGAGCCTGGCTGTCAGGCCCCATAAAAGGTTAGCACACAGAGGGCTTGCTTGTTGATATGCTAAAGCCCCCAGCTCAGCTGGAACAGTTAATGAGGCCCCTCTCATGTCTCCTCCTCTCCCTCATTCCTTCCTCCCTCTTTCCACAGCCTCCACTTCCTCCTGGGGGGGGAAAACAACTGCATGGAGGGAAGGATGGGTTCACTATCTCTCTCTCTGTCTTTCGCTCTCTCTTTCTGTCTTTCTTTCACTCTCTCTCTCCTTTCAATTCATTTCAAGGGGCTTTATTGTCATGGGAAACATGTGTTAGCATTGCCAAAGCAAGTGATGTAGATAATATACAAAAGTGAAATAAACAATAAAAATGAACAGTAAACCTTACACATACAGAAGTTTCAAAACAATAAAGACATTACAAATGTCATATTATGTATATATACAGTGTTGTAACGATGTGCAAATGGTTAAAGTACAAGAGGGAAAATCAATAAGCATAAATATGACTTCTATTTACAATGGTGTGTGTTCTTCACTGGTTGACCTTTTCTTGTGGCAACAGGTCACAAATCTAGCTACTGTGATGTCACACTGGTATTTCACCCAGTAGATGTGGGAGTTTTTCAAAATTGGATTTGTTTTTCAAATTATTTTTGGGTCTGTGTAATCAGAGGAAATATGTGTCTCTAATATGGTCATACATTGGGCAGGAGGTTAGGAAGTGCATCTCAGTTTCCACCTCATTTTGTGGGCAGTGTGCACATAGCCTGTCTTCTCTTGATAGCCATGTCTGCCTATAGCAATCTTTCTCAATAACAAGGCTATGCTCACTGAGTCTGTACATAGTCAAAGCTTTCCTTAATTTTGGGTCAGTCACAGTGGTTAGGTATTCTGTCACTCTCTTGTACTCTGTTTTGGGCCAAATGGCATTCTAGTTTGCTCTGTTTTTTTTGTAAGTTCTTTCTATTGTATCAAGTAATTATCTTTTTGTTTTCTCATGATTTAGTTGGGTCTAATTGTTTTGCTGTCCTGGGGCTCTGTGCGGTCTGTTTGTGTTTGTGAACAGATTCCCAGGACCAGCTTGCTTAGGGGACTCTTCTCCAGGTTCAACTCTCTATAGGTGATGGCTTTGTTATAGAAGGTTTGGGAATCGCTTCCTTTTAGGTGGTTGAAGAATTTAACGTCTCTTTTCTGGATTTTGATAATTAGTGGGTATCTGCCTAATTCTGCATGCATTCCCTCCCTCCCTCCCTCCCTCCCTCCCTCCCTCCCTCCCTCCCTCCCTCCCTCCCTCCCTCCCTCCCTCCCTCCCTCCCTCCCTCCCTCCCTCCCTCCCTCCCTCCCTCCCTCCCTCCCTCCAGCCGGGGTCACAAGGGTTAAATTGAACAGATCTACCCATTGACTTTCTGTCTCCTCCAACTTCCATTAGTTTCTTTACTAGACTTTGGCGGTATACCATGTATTATAAGGTTTTAGGATTTTTTTTGTTTTTTCAATAGTGTTGAATTATTTCTTTGAAGTTTTTCAATACATTTGAATATTTGCAGCTTCTTAAGTACATACCTGCAGTTAACTTGTGCAATACGTTAGGAGATCAATCAGATTGGTGGTTCCAAACTGCTTCCTTTTAAGAATGATGGAGGCCACTGTATTCTTGGGGTACAGAAATGTTTTGGTACCCTTCCCCAGATCTGTGCCTCTTCACAATCCTGTCTCTGAGCTCCACGGACAATTCCTTCGACATCATGGCTTAGTTTTTGCTCTGACATGCCCTGTCAACTGTGGGACCTTATATAGACAGGTGTGTGCCTTTCCAAATCATGTCCAATCAATTGAATTTACCACAGGAGGACTCCAATCAAGTTGTATGTTCTAGCTGTGTCTGAATCCTGGCTTAGGAAGAAATTTTCATCCCAAACTACAACATTTTCAGACAAGATAGAACTGCCAAAGGGGGCGGTGTTGCAATCTACTGCAATGATAGCCTGCAGAGTTCTGTCCTACTATCCAGGTCTGTACCCAAACAATTTGAACTTCTACTTTTAAAAATCCACCTCTCTAAAAACAAGTCTCTCACCGTTGCCGCCTGCTATAGACCACCCTCTGCCCCCAGCTGTGCTCTGGACACCATATGTGAACTGATTGCCCCCCATCTGTCTTCAGAGCTCATGCTGCTAGGTGACCTAAACTGGAACATGCTTAACACCCCAGCCATCCTACAATCTAAGCTTGATGCCCTCAATCTCACACAAATGATCAATGAACCTACCAGGTACCTCCCCAAAGCCGTAAACACGGGCACCCTCATAGATATCATCCTAACCAACTTGCCCTCTAAATACACCTCTGCTGTCTTCAACCAAGATCTCAGTGATCACTGCCTCATTGCCTGCATCCGTAATGGGTCAGCGGTCAAACGACCTCCACTCATCACTGTCAAACGCTCCCCGACACACTTCAGCGAGCAGGCGTTTCTAATCGACCTGGCCGGGGTATTCTGGAAGGATATTGATCTCATCCCGTCAGTAGAGGATGCCTGGTTATTTTTTTTAAATGCCTTCCTAACCATCTTAAATAAGCATGCCCCATTCAAGAAATTTAGAACCAGGAAAAGATATAGCCCTTGGTTCTCCCCAGACCTGACTGCCCTTAACCAACACAAAAGCATCCTATGGCGTTCTGCATTAGCATCGAACAGCCCCCGTGATATGCAGCTGTTCAGGGAAGCTAGAAACCATTATACACAGGCAGTTAGAAAAGCCAAGGCTAGCTTTTTCAAGCAGAAATTTGCCTCCTGCAAAACTAACTCAAAAAAGTTCTGGGACACTGTAAAGTCCATGGAGAATAAGAACACCTCCTCCCAGCTGCCCACTGCACTGAAGATAGGAAACACTGTCACCACTGATAAATCCACAATGTCAAGAAGCATTTTTTCTACGGCTGGCCATGCTTTCCACCTGGCTACCCCTACCCCGGTCAACAGCACTGCACCCCCCCACAGCAACTCGCCCAAGCCTTCCCCATTTCTCCTTCTCCCAAATCCAGTCAACTGATGTTCTGAAAGAGCTGCAAAATCTGGACCCCTACAAATCAGCCGGGCTAGACAATCTGGACCCTTTCTTTCTAAAATTATCTGCCGAAATTGTTGCCACCCCTATTACTAGCCTGTTCAACCTCTCTTTCGTGTCATCTGAGATTCCCAAAGATTGGAAAGCAGCTGCGGTCATCCCCCTCTTCAAAGGGGGGGACACTCTTGACCCAAACTGCTACAGACCTATATCTATCCTACCCTGCCTTTCTAAGGTCTTCGAAAGCCAAGTCAACAAATCGTTTACCGACCATTTCGAATCTCACCATACCCTCTCTGCTATGCGATCTAGTTTCAGAGCTGGTCATGGGTGCACCTCAGCCACGCTCAAGGTCCTAAACGATATCTTAACCGCCATCGATAAGAAACATTACTGGCAGCTGTATTCATTGATCTGGCCAAGGCTTTCGACTCTGTCAATCACCACATCCTCATCAGCAGACTCGACAGCCTTGGTTTCTCAAATGACTGCCTCGCCTGGTTCACCAACTACTTATCTGATAGAGTTCAGTGTGTCAAATCGGAGGGTCTGCTGTCCGGACCTCTGGCAGTCTCTCTGAGGGTGCCACAGGGTTCAATTCTTGGACCGACTCTCTTCTCTGTATACATCAATGATGTCGCTCTTGCTGCTGGTGAGTCTCTGATCCACCTCTACGCAGACGACACCATTCTGTATACTTCTGGCCCTTCTTGGGACACCATGTGTTAACAACCCTCCAGGCAAGCTTCAATGCCATACAACTCTCCTTCCATGGCCTCCAATTGCTCTTAAATACAAGTAAAACTAAATGCATGCTCTTCAACCGATCGCTGCCTGCACCTGCCCGCCTGTCCAACATCACTACTCTGGACGGCTCTGACTTAGAATACGTGGACAACTACAAGTACCTAGGTGTCTGGTTAGACTGTAAACTCTCCTTTCAGACCCACATCAAACATCTCCAATCCAAAGTTAAATCTAGAATTGGCTTCATATTTCACAACAAAGCATCCTTCACTCATGCTGCCAAACATACCCTTGTAAAACTGACCATCCTACCAATCCTCGACTTCGGTGATGTCATTTACAAAATAGCCTCCAAAACCCTACTCAACAAATTGGATGCAGTCTATCACAGTGCCATCCATTTTGTCACCAAAGCCCCATATACTACCCACCATTGCGACCTGTACGCTCTCGTTGGCTGGCCCTCGCTTCATACTCGTCCCAAACCCACTGGCTCCATGTCATCTACAAGACCCTGCTAGGTTAAGTCCCCCCTTATCTCAGCTCGCTGGTCACCACAGCATCACCCACCAGTAGCATGCGCTCCAGCAGGTATATCTCTCTGGTCACCCCCAAAACCAATTCTTTCTTTGGCTGCCTCTCCTTCCAGTTCTCTGCTGCCAATGACTGGAACGAACTACAAAAATCTCTCAAACTGGAAACACTTATCTCCCTCACTAGCTTTAAGCACCAACTGTCAGAGCAGCTCACAGATTACTGCACCTGTACATAGCCCATCTATAATTTAGCCCAAACAACTACCTCTTTCCCTACTGTATTTATTTATTTTATTTATTTATTTGGCTCCTTTGCACCCCATTATTTCTATCTCTATCTCTATCTTCACATTGTTTCTACTGTATTATTGACTGTATGTTTGTTTTACTCCATGTGTAACTCTGTGTTGTTGTATGTGTCGAACTGCTTTGCTTTATCTTGGCCAGGTTGCAGTTGAAAATGAGAACTTGTTCTCAACTTGCCTACCTGGTTAAATAAAATACATTTTAAAAAGTTGTAGAAACATCTCAAGGATGATCAATGGAAACAGGATGCCACCTGAGCTCTATTTCTATTCTCATAGGAAAGGGTCTGAATAATTATGTAAAGAAGGGATTTCTGTTTCATCATGTGGTATTGTGTGTATATGTTAAACATTATTCAAGTGACCAGTGATTCCATGTCTCTGTAGAGTGAGACTCAGCAGCAGTGACCAGTGATTCCATGTCTCTGTAGAGTGAGACTCAGCAGCAGTGACCAGTGATTCCATGTCTCTGTAGAGTGAGACTCAGCAGCAGTGACCAGTGATTCCATGTCTCTGTAGAATGAGACTCAGCAGCAGTGACCAGTGATTCCATGTCTCTGTAGAATGAGACTCAGCAGCAGTGACCAGTGATTCCATGTCTCTGTAGAGTGAGACTCAGCAGCAGTGACCAGTGATTCCATGTCTCTGTAGAGTGAGACTCAGCAGCAGTGACCAGTGATTCCATGTCTCTGTAGAATGAGACTCAGCAGCAGTGACCAGTGATTCCATGTCTCTGTAGAGTGAGACTCAGCAGCAGTGACCAGTGATTCCATGTCTCTGTAGAGTGAGACTCAGCAGCAGTGACCAGTGATTCCATGTCTCTGTAGAATGAGACTCAGCAGCAGTGACCAGTGATTCCATGTCTCTGTAGAGTGAGACTCAGCAGCAGTGACCAGTGATTCCATGTCTCTGTAGAGTGAGACTCAGCAGCAGTGACCAGTGATTCCATGTCTCTGTAGAGTGAGACTCAGCAGCAGTGACCAGTGATTCCATGTCTCTGTAGAGTGAGACTCAGCAGCCTCTATGGTGCAGGGTTGAGTAACCGGGTGGTAGCTGCTAGTGGTGGCTGTTTAACAGTCTGATGGCCTTGAGATAGAAGCTGTTTTTCAGTCTCTTGTTCTCAGCTTTGATGCACCTGTACTGACCTCGCCTTCTGGATGATAGCGGGGTGAACAGGCAGTGGCTCGGGTTGTTGTCCTTGATGATCTTTTTGGCCTTCCTGTGACATCAGTGCTCTAGGTTTCTCGGACGACAGGCAGTGTGCCCCCTGTGATGCGTTGGGCAGACCTCACTACCCTCTGGAGAGCCTTAAGGTTGTGGGAGGAGCAGTTGACGTACCAGGCGGTAATACAGCCCGACAGGATGCTCTCAATTGTGCATCTGTAGAAGTTTGTGAGGGTATTAGGGGCCTCCTAAGGTTGAAGAGGCGCTGCTGTCCTGATGTCCGCAATCAGTTCCTTCTTTTTGTTGATGTTGTGGGTGAGGTTATTTTCCTGACACCACACTCCGAGGGCCCTCACCTCCCTGTAGGCCGTCTCGTCATTGTTCGTAATCAGGCCTACTACTGTATTGTCATCTGCAAACTTGATGATTGAGTTGGAGGCATGTATGGCAATGCAGTCATGGGTGAACAGGGAGTACAGGAGGGGGCTGAGCACACATTCTTGTGGAGCCCCAGTGTTGAGGATCGGTGAAGTGGAGGTGTTGATTCCTACCTTCACCACCTGGGGGCGACCCGTAAGGGAGTCCAGGACCCAGTTGCACAGGGCGGGGTTCATACCCAGGGCCTCGAGCTTAATGATGAGCTTGGAGGGTACTATGGTGTTGAATGCTGAACTATAGTCAATGAAAAGCATTCTTACATAGGTATTCCTCTCGTCCAGGTGGGTTAGGGCAATGTGCAGTGCGAGGGCGATTGCATTTTCTGTGGATCTATTGGGTTGGTTAACAAATTGAAGTGGGTCTAGGGTGACAGGTAAGGTAGGGGTGATATGATCCTTGACTAGCCTCTCAAAGCACTTCATGATGTCAGAAGTGAGTGCTACGGGGAGATAGACATTTAGTTCAGTTACGTTTGCCTTCTTGGGAACAGGAACAATGGTGGCCCATCTTGAAGCATGTGGGGACAGCAAACTGGGATAGGGAAGATTGAATATGTCCGTTAACACTCCAGCCAGCTGGTCTGCGCATGCTCTGAGGACGCGGCTGGGGATGCCGAAAACTTTCCGAATGCACTGTACATGTAGGTAGGGGTAAAGTGACTATACGCAGATAATAAACAGAGAGTAGCAGCAGCGTATGTGATGAGTGTGAAGGAATGTGAATGTATGTGTTGCTGTATGTGAGGTGTCTTTGTTCATTTGCACAATTTCTCTCGTTTGCTTTTGCTTGCAAATGTCCACACTCAACGAAAATGACATTAGGTAGCTACTAGCTATGCTTGTATAATTTAATGAGCTGCATTTGCCTGCCTGTCGGTTTTGCTTGTTAACATTTAGCTAAAAGCGTCTATTTGATTTCACTATTAGTTTGTGCTAATTCTGTTAGCATTCTGGTAATAGAGGCCCAGTGGGCTTTTCTTGCAGTTTTAGCATTCCCTTGTGTGCCATGCCGGTTTTACCATAAATCCCAGGAGGAGAGAAGGATGGTATGACGATATGAAAATCTGGATACTGCCCAAGCTTAATCCTTACTGGCGGGCTTTTTGGGGGCTGGATGTCAGGAGTCTGTGGCCGTCCTGGAGTGTCTGAGCACAGTGAGCCCTCCCTGGGATGGACACGCTGGGACATAGGCCCCCCACTAGTGGACCCACCCCCATCGTCACCCTAGTTATCGGGAGGTTGTCAGGACAAAGGACTAGGATCAGGAACATGAGATGTCGAAGGGTCTTTTAGACTCTGTGTCAGATCCTAGCATGCTGAAATAGATTGCTCTATCTGGCCATTGCTTTTCATTGGGCTGGTTCTACATTTAAGGTTTTAAGGTTTTTATCAGCAGTATTGTAGTCTGAAGCTTGTTGGCCATCCTCAGCTTTTTACTGTGCAGCTCTGTTGATCTTAATGAAGGAAGAGGACATTATATAATGCATATAGTTGTAGAGGACATTATATAATGTATATAGTTGTAGAGGACATTAATGTATATAGTTGTAGAGGACATTATATAATGCATATAGTTGTAGAGGACATTAATGTATATAGTTGTAGAGGACATTAATGTATATAGTTGTAGATGACATTATATAATGCATATAGTTGTAGAGGACATTAATGTATATAGTTGTAGAGGACATTATATAATGTATATAGTTGTAGAGGACATTATATAATGTATATAGTTGTAGAGGACATTAATGTATATAGTTGTAGAGGACATTATATAATGTATATAGTTGTAGAGGACATTAATGTATATAGTTGTAGAGGACATTAATGTATATAGTTGTAGATGACATTAATGTATATAGTTGTAGAGGACATTATATAATGTATATAGTTGTAGAGGACATTATATAATGCATATAGTTGTAGAGGACATTAATGTATATAGTTTAGAGGACATTATATAATGTATATAGTTGTAGAGGACATTAATGTATATAGTTGTAGAGGACATTAATGTATATAGTTGTAGAGGACATTATATAATGTATATAGTTGTAGAGGACATTAATGTATATAGTTGTAGAGGGCATTATATCATGTATATAGATGTAGAGGACATTAATGTATATAGTTGTAGAGGACATTAATATTTATAGTTGTAGAGGACTTTAATGTATATAGTTGTAGAGGAC